>NC_086333.1:12926532-13226532 GCF_032445375.1 Bacillus rossius redtenbacheri
TAACCACTTCCAGGACTTCCCTATAGCATACACAGAAGAGGGGTGTAGATGGGGGAGGTGTGGGGTATCACAACTCCCTCTGGACTCCAGGCCTGCTTTCAAGCGCATGACATCATCAAGAGTGGTCCCTCACCCCGGCCCTATTGCATGCTTGTTTTACAGCGATACAGCAAATATTGGCTGTTATTTTCTTACAATTATCTTCTTATCTTACTGTCTCACTATACAAGCAGCAAATACCACATTATAGCAGTTAGTGAATAATAATTTAACTATTTAAATGATGTGATTTAACGTCTGGGTGACAAAAGTAGTAATATCTTGTATGGGACATATTTGACATGCATAATCTTTACTTGTCCAAAATATTTTTAGACCCATGTCATAAGAGCGTATGCAACACACAGATAAAATTTAATCGTAAATTGGTGTCTAAATTAATGTTTTAAGAATAAAAAATGTGTAGCATCTAAGATGAAAGCTTTTCATTACAGAAAGAGAAAATAGGATTAACGTACACACACACACACACACACACACACACATATATATATATATATATATATATATATATATATATATATATATATATATATATATATATATAACCCTGTACCTATGCTGTGGTAAATTTTATTGATTTATTTATGTATTTATTTATTTACATACTGTCAGAAGCACATCAACACTCCATAGGGAGATTGCAAGGAATTTTCCCTGCAAAAAGGTTTAAACTGTGTTTTAAATTAACACTTGGTTATTTTGTACATCTTTCTACTCATAGAGTGCTAGTTTTGTATCTAAAACAGTTAGACTACTTTATCACAGCAGCAAGCTTCGCAGGAAAACAATAATTTATTTAGGTTAGTGAATTTTAGGTCACTTGTCAAGAAGCTAGATAAAAACTGAACGTAATTTAAACTAAAATTTGTACATTCTGTTTATTCTCCGTAAACCTTTTTTTGACTTGCGTCAGCTGAAAGTTTAATAAAGGAAGAGAATTGGCACTTGAATTATTTTAGCATGGCACTGATTCCAGAAGTGATAAGGATAAAAAATGACCTTTTAACATATGACTTAATAAACTCAACATAATACACTAGGTCTGTGCAAATATTTGAATTTTGGAACACAAATAAGGATAATAAAATTTAATTTATTCCATTTGACCTTAAATTCTAACATTTAGAAATAATGAATATTCGTTTGCTTACAAATACTTGACATAGCATACCTCATGAGTATGTCACATACCAATTTTTAAGCAATTTTTGATGTTTAATGAGTCTTCATAATCAAAAACATGAACAACAAGCAACGTTTTAAACATGCAACAAGAATCCAAAGTTTTTTTTCACTACTTTCTCTCGCTACACAGTAACAGAAAAAAATTGCCTAAACAATTCAAAACACTGCATATTTGTCATTTCAAACTTGAAAATAAAATATTTTTTGTATTCTTTTCATCACACGCATCAGTAGTGGGAAAAAACAAAATAAAAAGTAAAAATCCATGGCCTACACCATCAAAAAATGAGATGAGCATAAAAAGAAGTAATCGTCACATTTCAACGGAGTATAAATCAATAGTCACAATCAATCTAGATACAGTATAGAAGCTTACTTTCTGCATACGTCTATGGCAAAACAAATGTTGAGATATGAAAATATATAAATAAAGTAAATAATGGTTTAAGATTTCAGACGAAATTATCAAAAATTGTGTTTATAATATTGTTGAGCTAAATTACAATTTACCTGACTGCCGTTAACAACGAAAACTTGTTAATAAACAAGGGTTTAAATATGTAAATATTAGCTAATTCAATCACTAATTTGGGCATGCAGCATTCACGTTTTTCGTAAAACATATTGCAATGGATTTTACTGTATTTTGCGGTTCACAAAAATTTTCTGGATCAATATGTAGAGCAGCAAGTTGTGGAAAATATGGCGAATAGGAACTGAAATGGCAGGTTGGTTGGTTGGTTGGTTGGTTAAGTTAAGTTAGGTTAGCTGCATAATTTTAAAAAGTAAATAAATAATTTTTTATAATTTAAATATTTCATAAAACATTTTTCATACAATTATTGTAACTGACTTAACCAATCTTTCACTTTAATATTATTTGTCTAATTTTCCAGAAGTTGTTACATGAAATGAAATAATTATTTTTGTGGGATTCTAATTAATTTTCTTACTATTCAAATTCGATATTCGTATTTGTATTTGATTCCAACTAAACAACTGCTATTCACATAGGCCTAATATAATATACACACAATTAAAAACAATATTTTAACAAAACATAAATTTATTACATTTAATTTATTAATTCATTGCAGAAGACAGCTTTGTTGTTACCATACAATCTTTTAACATTTAATTCACATATGATTAATTTCTTCATGTACTATTATTCTTTCTTGAGTTTAGTGTGTGACATATTTCAGCAGTTATTGTTTTGATGGTTAAATCTAAACTAAACTCATCTTCCTCCAGCGATGAAAGACTACTAACGAGTGCACTAGCTGCTGCCGTACCAACTACAGTTCCACCTTTGTAATCAAAATACAGTTCCAAGTGAATTTGGTCTGAAAATAAGAAATAGAAAACAATTTCTTTTGATGATAAATAATACTTGCCCTATAGTGTTTCAAGAAATTATAATCTTATTGATTTTCTTGATGGGTGGATAAATTTTCTTTATTGTGTAAAGATATAATAAATTTATATTTACTGTGTTGCTAACAAAATAAATTGTGGGTATGAGTTGTAATGGAATGCACAAGTAATGAAAAAATTAACATTTCAGTGAAATAATTAAAATGTAGAATTTCAAATTTCAGGAGGATAGTCTGTTCAATCAGAAATTATATGAGATATTTGAGTTTAATTGAACATGTGCTTACTCATTACTCCTTTTAAAAAAAACATCAACAATATCCTAAAGAAGGTCCCCCCCCCCCATCTTTTTCAGGCTGTATTGTTTTAAATGATTCAAGTTCTTATAACATTTGAAACACATCTATAGAATACTGTTTTATATTTTCCCCATTAATAGGTTATTTTCTTTCCTGCAGACTTTAAAAATGTAAACTTTAAAACACTTGCAAACACCATTCCATAATGACAGAGTTAATAGCATAGGTCATAATACCACGAAAAAATTAACACGACCAACTCTAATTATAGCCGTCGGCAAGTCTTCCCAAGACAAATGTGTTCATAATGCAGTATAGAATGTGCTAAAAACAGCGTAGGCCCATTTATTTCCTTTCCTACAGTTGAAGTGCAAAACAATACAACATATATTTGTCTACTGCACAAAGTGAGGTTAAGTTTATTTTAGATACTAGGAAGCAAGTAATTAGGGATGGGGCGAATCCTGATTTCCTCGAATCCGAATCCTAACTCAAATCCTCGACTGGAATTGCTGAATCTCGAAACCAAACCCGAACCTTTTAACAGATAATGTCCACATATCTAATGTGAGTGAGATGTATTCTGCTTGCACTAAAAGTCCCTTGACTTTCTCACATGTAGTTTGGTACATTTCTAGTATAAGTGTATTTGCCAGAAATTTTCTCGAAACCATTGAATAACGAGGTTCCAGAAATGCAATAAGCTTTCTGAAGCCTTTGTTTTCTACAACAGACAGTGGCTGATTGTCTACACATATCATTTCTGCAATAAGCCTACCTATGTGTTTTCCTTTGCCATCTTTGCTTGAAAACTTACATTTTTTTTGTCATGAATTGTGCTAGTGTGGGTTGTGTGAGTGATGGTTCATTGTTTTGAGGTTCAGATAAGATTCTACTAGGCCCTGCAATTTCTCCTGAACCGGAAGATTCACTATTCTCCCGTTTATCAACAGCGATTTGGGCGAGAAGCCTAAGATGCACATAAAGATCTGCCATTCTCGATTACACCCGAACAATTCTCCTTCTGCAAGCTTCTGAGTTTTGTTTCTGTAAATTCAAAATAAAAACATGGGCATTGCTTATTAATATTGGCCGTTATTCAATGTGCTATTTTCAGTCATATGTTTAATGAATTTTATTATGATACATTTTCTGTGTTTGAAAGTAGTTTAGTTATGAAATTAGGCAGAATGTATTTGTTATAAAAGTTTTATATTTTCGTTAGCTACAATATAAATACTTTAAAACATTGTGGATTGTTGGTTATATTAGGTAAGTACAGCTACATTAAAAATACTGTAAAATCATTTTATGGTTGCTTAGCAAATACCTTTTTAATATGTAGCTATCCAGCGCTAGGAAACCCTTTACATGATTTCACAGTATCTTTAATGTAGCTATCCTAACCAAATCAACCGTCCACCTAATTGACCATTAGTTATCATGAGTTGTCCAAAATAAACATTCACGGACACACGGCAAAACAAAAAATATGGCGGCGTACAAATAAATACCATTGCCTTGTTTATGGTCTTTCCTTTTATCTAAGTTCATGTGTTCACACTAAGTTCACGTGCCATTTTTACACTCCAAATATTAATAAACAATGCCTGTGTTTTTATTTTGAATTTACAAAAACAAAACTCCGAAGTTTGCCGAAGGTGAATTGTTCAGGTGTAATCGGGAATGGCAGAACTTTATGTGCATCTTAGGCTTCCCGATTTGGGCCGAGTGGAGTTTAAGATGTTTACGTAACGCACTTGTTGTATGTGACTTTCCGCGGGATATTTTTGCACCACAAAACAGACATGCAGTTTTGGTGGTGTCGGATTTGTCCAGAACAAAATGTTCCCATACGTCCGACATCTCTGATTGTGATTTACGTCACGTAAATGACTTTAAATCACCATTCACAACGAAAGATAAACCACATGTTACAAGGAAATATTCAGTTCAGTAGAAAAACTCGCACAAATGAAATAAATACCGATAAAAAATTAATAAACAAATGAGACGAGACGCCATTGTTCCGTGCCCAGTGTCGCCAATACTTCGTGTGTGAATTACGTGTTGTTTAAACTTTGTTTCTGTTGAAAACTTTTACGTTTGTTTGTCATTTATATTCTTGATTAAAACATTACAAAAACAAATTCTCATATGCTTAAATAAAACGGAACAGTATTTGATGAGTTCGAAGATAATGCAGCTGACGATGAGCCGCGGTCGCGAGTCGTGAGTGGAAGTTTGGTGCTTGAATAGGTTACGGCGCAAACAGTAAAAATCAATAATACTTTTGTATCACTGCTTGTATTTTGAAAAGTGGCAGATTTATTAATAAATTCGTAAACTGTAGGCAAAACATAATATCAACACAGCTTAGGCTGGGTACATTCTTGTTTATAACAATTGATGCCTTCCTTACCTGAAATATGTTGTGCTTTTACTGTTTCTTGTGTATATAAAGAAAAAAATTTTTTCTTGAGAAATTTCAGTTTTAGTACAGATTAGCGGTTAGGATTTTTTCTATAAATAACCCATACAAGCAGTTTATGCATAATAAATAAAAAAAACACTGAATCCTTTGACGAATCCTATATCAGACCTGCCGAAGCTTCGAATCCCTAGGATTCGGCGGATATTGGATTCGGTCGCCCAACCCTACAAGTAATAGATATATTGACAAAGGACAGAAAATAATTCCGCTATTATTGATAATAAAAAAAATAAACGAAAAATCAGTTAAGGGAACACTAGAAATGTGAAAATGTACCCAAAAGTAAAACAAAATTTTGCTTTTCAGCATAAAGATTTACCAAGTAAGTAAATATTTTTAGAGTTTAATTCTGTATGGTTTCCATTCTGCTTTATATTGTGAGGCACCACACAATGAAATCAGACATAGAATCTACTTCTTGCAGGCCATTGGGGCGCATGTTTCATGACGTTAACAACACAGTGACCTTGTATTTCATTGGCTACTGTTGTGACCAATGGGAGCCATATAAAGCATGCAGAGGGAGGAGTTACCTTGAGCTGACTCCACATGGCCTGGTAGTCGATCTCGGCCGGCCTGCCGGGCCGCGGGGTGTACAGCTGCTGGGGTTGGTAATGCTGCTGCTTGAAGGCCTGCCAGACACACTCTCTATACCCACACCCGCCTGCAACCACTCTCACTACATTCCGTACATTATCACACTGCAAAGCTGCAACTTGTGACATAGTTCAAAACCCTAATCAATTAATCCCAGTTTAAATGAAGGAAGACAACAAAAGTTATAACACAAATTAAATATATATATATATATATATATATATATATATATATATATATATATATACACACAATAAAAGAAAATAATGAAATTATTTATAAAATACATGCTGGCCACCTTACTTTTTCACTTCCCCCTCACCAAACACATGGCAATAGAAGAGTATATAACAGCATTAATTAAACACCCAGAGTATTTACAGTCAATGATATTTTCTTGGTTGCTAACATTTTCCATTATTATCAATAGTAACGTATAAAATACAACAGGTATCACTAAAATAAATAGTTTTAAAATGTTTTATATAAGCCTTGTGTTCAAAATAGGGTACATACAATAATTTCCTTGAGCATGATAAATGTAGTGATGTAAGGATGATATAAGTACTAGTCAATATTAAAAATGTTATGGATTTTTAATGTCATATATACAATTAAAACCATTACTTAACAAACAAATTCACATAAAAAAGGGCAAGTTCATCTGTTTAGGTTGCATAACCACTAAACCCAATAAAATAACTAAATTGTACTAGAATGGTATTTTGTTGCTAATGCAGGTGTAAGGTTATATGTTATTTTTATAATAATGTTTTATATAGTATCCATAGTCATAGTGATTTCAGGTATTTTGTTTATTAATGGTAGGGGTGCAGTTGTGACATTGTCTTCTAGCAGGGTTGTTTTTTTATTATTATTTTTACATTTGTAGCATGCCCACCAACAGCCAGAGGCTGCAGTGGGCACGATAAATACATACAGAGAAACAGGTGACAAGTGACAAGTGAAAAATGGGAAGTGACAGATTATACATAGAACATTATAATCAATAGATTATGTCTGTCAGACTTATAGTTTTTAAGTAAATGCAGTGGCATCATAAAGCATATGTGGCTTCTCAGGCTTACTTCAGGTATCGGCCACTATTTTAAAGTTTTTCATTCCTACGTTTGATATCGTCAGATATCAACCTGAATATTAACACTTTATGCTTCTAGGCTGTTAAATATACGTTCCACATACTGAGATGCCTAGCTAAATCAACAAAAAATGCTGGATACAGCACAGTATCATTTTATCATCCAAAATGAACTCAGGCCATTTTAAAAGATTCTTACTTAAGTCACCATTCAATTAACCTTATCCTTAACAATACTGATGTGGCGATGTCATAAAAATTAATTTCAACAATGGAAACATAAAAAATGTCATAAACCATAAAGAGTTATGACAATCACAAATTCAAAAGAACTATTTTTGGTATATTAAAATCATGCACAAAATTTCTAATTAAGCTTATGCCAACGTAAACATAGCTATCATAAATGGACGTGGCCATACTGAAAATGCATATCACTGCAAAACAAACATGTACCAGTACAATGTTTATGTTATAAGTTCTGGATGAACACATTTAAAATTTTATTACTTTTGAGTAAACTATGATGATGATGAATAAACTATCCCTACTTTCGGATGTCTTTGTGCGTCTACCCCGCATATCATCTTACATTTGATTTCATTATGTTCATGGTGTTAGTTGAATAAGTTGCATGTAAAATTCCAATAGAGCACTTTATAAATTTACAACAAATAAACATTTTAGTTTGTTTGTTTATACTTTTGTTGTGGGGAGGAATTTCATACGTTGAATGATGGAAAGGTTTAGAGAAGTGATTGCGTATTATCACCCCAATATTTATTCGTTGCCACCCAGTTAACTCACACTGTGGAATAATGAAGAGTTAATTTTTTGCAGTTCACAATTTTTTCACATTTTATTAATTTCATTGTTCACTCTGAATTATCTGTGGATTTTTTTAGTGCTATGAATTTTTTTTATTATTGGTGTTTGAAGCTGAATTATTGCGTAAGTATGTAAATATATAATATTAGGATAACCACTTTTTAAGAAACTATTTACAGAGAATTTTAAGATTTTGTGATTTGTTTACTTTTTGGGAGGAAGTAGTTCATTTGTTAATTGGTTGGGGGGGGGGGGGGGGGAGAAGGGGGTCCGATAAGTTATTTTAAGCGTAAACCAATGCCTTGTCTGCAACCCAATGACTCATACTGTGAAATACTTACCAGTAATATTAATTTTTTTTCATGTTGCCATTATTGTTTTTTGACTTTAATAATTTTTTTTATTACTTTGAATTAACCACTTTGTTAATTGTTTGCTTTTAAGGTACTTATTATTTTGAAGCAGAGGTAGTATAGATGTTTAAGATGTTTAAGTGGCTAGGGGTTTTGTTATCAGATAGATGTTAGAATTAATGGGCACCACTGTGCATAGGGAAAGGAGCCAGAAGAGACTCAATGAGGGGCTGTGACGTCACCCATGTGACGCATGACCAGTAACCTCCTTAAAACTGCACAAATCCCCTGGACCCAGCCTGCTCTCAGTCTCTGGCACGCTTTGATCAGCAATGCAGTGGGCTCTTCCGGCATGCACCCTCAACACACGTGGTCAGGTGATGAGGCGAACATAATGTAGTTGGAAAATCTGAGAGTTTTATACACTGCTCGACACACATTCCTCGTAAAATGTTTACCATATGAAATTAAACTGTGAAAAACTTTGCGGCACAACGGTTTACGGAGGTTCGAATCACCTCGTGGTTGGACAGAATATTCGTGGTGATGATAAGTTTCGGTGAGTGGATTTAAATACAAATTAATTATGTAGTTGGGTCTGCAAGGTAGGCTCCGAGGATAAATGTAAATAATTGAGATAAATCACAGCAGACAGAATTACTTAGCTCATATATTACCAAAGATGAAGTCCTCGGAGTGCTGGAAGTATCCTACCTCGGGTGACGATGCGAGGCGACTGAGGCGAGACATGGCTGCAGAGGTGGGTTGTCAGTATGATCACGCAAAAACTCAAGTACAGGTATGCAGGTCATGCCACTGATATACGCCAATTTAAAAAAAGAATATTCTCTTAAAAATTACATTACAATTAATCAAACCTAAACCAATTTTTATAATTTCCGTAACAATGAAAATTCAAATACTAAACTACAATATAGCCTTCGGCAGTCCAGGTCCGTTGTAGTCGAAAAGCTCTTTTCGACTTGAAAGAAAAAAGGTTTACAATACTGATTCTTAAATACCTCAACAAAACAAACTTCACACTATTGATTATTATATGTTATTGGCTTGACTGTGCCCTCTGGCAGACGTTAGCGGCACACACGCACACGCGCATGTCACTGGCGGGGCGTTCAAAATGCCATAAGGGGAGGTATCGGGTTCAGATGGGCGTAGTCCCGGACGATGTCAATGTATACGTGAATAATTTTTTAACTGAATGGTTTTAGATGAACAAAATAAATTTTAAGCCTGGGTTGGAGGTAGGTCAAGTTGTTTACATGTTAAGGGAACATGGTGTTGATGTATTTTGTTCAAAGTGATACTGAAAGATGATTGATGGTAAATATTTTTGTTTTTTAAAAACTCAATGACACTAAGGACTACCATATGAAGTTAAATTTTTTTCTTGTTTTGCAGTTCAAGTTTCATCAAAAAGGTTGAAAAAATATTTTGTTTGGTTGATGACTGATGAGAAATACAATTTTTAGGAGTCAACGCACAATTGAAGTTAAATATAGGTTTCTTAAAGAAGTTTGAAGAGATGTCAAGGGTTAAATTTAAAATGTGAGTAATTAAAAGAAGTTTGGTTTTTTGTGAGGACTAAGAGATATTTGGTTTCTGCTCACAGGAAAAGCCTAGTATGATTAGCAAAGAATCTGAATTTATTGGAGCTATTTATGAAAATGAAGTAGCAATGGAAACATATTTATGTTACTAATAACATGTTTTTCTGTACTTAAGAGCTGAGTTGCATATGTCATCTATGATGTACACGCAATATGTTGTTTTCTTGATACTACAAAAGAGTATTTGTGTTGTGTTTACCAAAGTTATGAGGAAGTGACGAGTCCTTGGAAGTTTTGCAATGACACGAGTTGTTGTTTTTGTTGTTGTCATCATTTTTGTGAGGCAGTTGGGCAACAAGGAGGTTAACTTTAAATGTGTTAAGTTAGTTTTTTTTTCTGCAAGGAAAGTTGAATCCTACCTCCTTGGTCGGTTCCAACCCTCATTTTTTGAAAAGCTTTTGAAAGTAATTAAGTTTTCATTGTGTTGTTGTTTACAGTAGGGAGGAAATATGACAGAATAATAGGAGTAAACAAGTACCTATCAGTGTTTTTTATCAGAGAAGTTTCTGGCAATGCTTTTGTGTGTTTTCAGAGGGCATTTAAATTAAATTTTGAGTACAGAGACATATCTTGGAAGTTGGTACGAGAAATTTAAATCTTGGTAGTTTGTAATTTGACAGTAGTTGTGATGAGTATCGAAACATGCAGAAAGGGTTAGTTGTTGGTTTTTTGTGAATGCAGAGTTTAAATGTATGCCAAGATTAGAGTTGTGTTCTGCTGAGGGAGCAAAGAGTCTGTTGCCAATATGTGGTGAGGCAAGCCAGAGGCAAGGAGGATCATTTTAAATGTGTTTTTTGATGTTGCGGTTTTGTTTTTGCAAGGATGTTTGGATCCCTTCTTCTTGCAGTTGTTGATGTTGTTGAAGTTGTTTATGAGTTTAAAATGTTTTTCTTAGACAACCAAAGAGGAGCCAAAAATTTGTAATAGTAATGTGTGCAGTAAAGTCCTGTTTTTTGGCATTTGGTCATTTTGAACGGTATAGTTATGAGTCTTCAAGTTTTATTATTTTTTAATTTCTCAAAAGAATGTTTCGGTAAATTTATTTGAAAAATTGAGGGGGGAGGGGGTGATGTAACATTGCAAGCCCTCACCCTCTCAACATGTAGAACATTGATATAAATAATTTTATTATGTTTTTTTGATCATTCTGATTACCTGGTTAGGTTTTCTGTTTAAATGTAAATAATGGCTGATTATATGTTAGAGAGAAAGAGAGCAGGTGTGCCTTGAAGTGCAATAGAGAGACAGAAACAGTAGTTCCCTGCCGAGCATGGGAACTCAAGGACAAATGTATCATCAAAATTGGAAAGAGACATAGATGGTGAAGTCTCTAGTTATATGAATGCAGAGTATGTTCATGTCTTGTAACTTGCTAATTTTGGAATTTGTGTCATAAGCCTGTATGTGATTGGTTGTGGGGACGTGTGACCACTTCCCTCCTTCTTGGATGGAGATAGGGTCGTAATACCTAATGGTCGCGGTCAGGCACAAAAAACAGAAATAAGGATACAATACATCATACTTAGTAAAAAATAAAAAACCGTGAAACAATCAATATGACAAGAATTAGGAAATAACTGTATATAATGACATGAACAATTAATGAACAAAAAACTCTTGGAATACTAGTAATAATATATATAATTAGGCATAAAAATTTGTGAATAAACAGATCCTGAACTACTTAATAAATAAATTACATGTTTAATTTTGTTGCAGTTGGAAATAAGTCTATAGATTAGCAGATTAGGTCATTGTTGTTATAACGACTACACAAAGTTGAAAGGATTCGACTATAGAAATGTGGAACTCTGAGACCAGTATTATCGAGGAAGCAAGTACATTTAATTTTAGTATAGATATTTTGAACAAAGAGGGAATATAGTAATTTCTACGGTCAGCAAGTGAGGTTAAGGAGGGTTGAGGAAAATTCTTTAGAGTAGTTAGATGATTAATTTGTTTTGTATACTTTATATTTTAATAATATAAAAAATCTTGTTGTAATTCAAAATAACTGAACATTATTTACGTTTACGAGCAATTAAAGATGAATACAGGGAAAGAATAGAATCAGATTAGGTTGCATGAAAAGTGATATATTTGATAATGGCAAGTGTTTTCGAGAAGTGTGGTATAAGTAATCAACATGCTTATGAAAATACAAATCATACTCTAATGTAAGACCAAGAGCTTTTATAAAAAAGGTTTTTTTTTTTTTTTTTAAAATTAAGCAGTTTACTAATTTATAGTCAAAAATCACTGCTGGGTGATATTTTGTATAGCCCGTCCCACTCTTAGATTGCAGTACACGGCTTATGGCGCGCGCTGTTGCCAAATCTCTAACACATTACGAATTTCAGGAGATGCGTGTCTTTGTCATTCGGATCGAACAAGAAGCATTTTAAGAAATCATATCGTAATTTATAATATTTTATACTAATACACATATAAATGTAATAATGCCACTTTTATGTAAATTTCAAATAAAAACTACCTATTGTAGACGAAAATTTCTTATAGTTTTCTTTTATGTTCTAAAATTCCCATATATATATATCACATTTTCATGGGCCCGATAAATGCCGTATTTTTGGACAAGTCATGTCCAAAATGATAAATAAAATACGGTAATGGAAATTCTCGGTCGAGTAAGTTATGGGAAAAATCCGAAAAATTGGTTCGAAATGGGGAAGATTTTTTGAAAAACAGAAAAATCGCAACAACTCCCATAATATGAATAATATCGAATCCGTTTTAACATATTATAACTCGGAGTACCTAATGCCGAAAAATGTTTTCTAAATAAATTTTTGATACGACCAGCCATAACTGCATGGGTTCGAAAAAAATTTTCACCGGACAAAAAAAACGTAACTGCCTTAGTAGACACCTTATCGAAATTGTTTAAATTGTTTGTAAATATCATAATTATTTTCCAAAACTTTGTCTAAAACAATGTTTGATAAGATGCTTGGTGTTGAGATGGATAGAAAAATAATTCAAAATTTTTTACTATGATCACTATTAAATTCCTTCGTATTTATTTCATACATTTTACATATTATGTTCAAGAATCGATTAAAATATTTTTGTTGACTAAGGAAGCCATGTATTTGAAATTGCTGGTAGGACAGAACCCCACTTATCTGAACACATGACCCTGTTTCCTCTTATGACGGCAGCGCGCGCTCTTGTACTGATAAGGCACATCTTTAACCAGCTATTTCCACGGAATACTGTAGAAGCAATTGAGATGGAGCTGCTTTTAAAAACTAATTCAATTCATTGTGAACATTTTTCACGCTTTCGTCCCCCATCTATCTTTAATAGAAAAAATTTTTCCTGCTGGTCAACTTTTTGATGTGTCAGTTTGTGAGAAAATGCATTTCAATATATTTAAAAAATTATTTAAGTGAAACCTGTACAGTTTTTGTCTTAACATTTGTTCGGTGGCGTCCTAAGGCATTAATTTATTAATAAAAAAAAATCTGAATGAAATAAACATGTAGGTTTTTGTTTTTTGATGTGAAAAATATCGGAATACTTCAAAACAGTTCGCAACGAAAAAGTTATGTTTTTTAATATTTTCGCACACTTAAAATATTGTTAAGTATTCAAAATAAGCATTGCCTGATGCGTATTTCGATGCTATACAATATGTAAAAAAGCTTGGTCCAAAAATTAAAATTTTAATTTCGTTTGATATTTGGCAACAACGCACGAAGAAACAAGGACAGTGCTAACGGCAATCGGCGTGTGTTAGAGAGAGAGAGAGAGAGAGAATGCGCCCATTTACTTCCACACTGCAATCTAGGAGTGGGATGCTCTATAGTAAAGGATATTATAATTTTTTTTGTTTCAAACAATTATTGACTAAATGTATGTCATTTTGTATTAATAAGCAATCATTAGTAGTTTTGATTTTCCCCTGGGAGAAAGATGATTGAGACAGCTGTCAAAATAAGTATCACCAGCTAAAGTTAAAATAATAAGATGGAAGGGGCGTGTGTGCATCCAGTCTCTATTTTGTCAGAGTGGGGAATATGTACTGAAACATCTACAGTTCCCATATATTCCATTACAGACAATGCAGTTAATTTCAAGCTGGCTTTTTCTTTGCTGTTTAATGAACTTTCATGATATTGCTTTGCCCATACCCTCCATAACACCACTGAAGACAGTAAAAAGGATTGTTCTGGTGTGGAAAATCTATTGAGCAAGGCTAGAGGTATTGTTGACCATTACAGAAGGAGTAGTTCGGCTAGAAAATGACTACAAAAATCAAGTAAAAAATATCCAAACTTGTCTATTGCTGCAATATATTTAGCATTTTCTTGCAACTCAAATAAATTCTGAGCGACTACTTTCAGTGGCAGGTGGGAGTGTTACCAGTAGAAGGGAATGTCTTCTTCTTCTTCTACATGTTGAATCTCTGGTGTTTTTGAAGGTTAATTTAAAATGACATTTGAAATGTTTAACTATAGTAACACACCTTCAGATAATTATTTTTTAATACCTAATAAACAAAACATTTGTGTTCACTATATTGTTCTGCAATGTTTCTGTTGGAGCCTGTTGATTAAATTACGTACTTTATAAGGTTTTGACAGGATACTTTAAATTTCGACAGGTTATGGTCGTTTCTATCTTAAATGTTGTGTGATTTTATTAAAATCTGAAAGACACTAGTAAGAACCCTCATAAAAAATAAAAATATAGAAAATAAAATCTGAAGTGGAGTTTTAATGTAAAGAACAAATTTTTTTGTATATGTATGTAACTGTAATATGTAAATGCTCTTTTGATGCTGCTGCCAAAATAACTCATATTATGTAGTTTAATTTTTCATGCAGTTTTACTGTAACCGGATAAAATATTTAGTGCTTTATTCACAGTAATTTTAAAATTAAATATTTAATTTATTATTTTGCTACCTTTCTTTACTTGTTATTGTTAAAAATAAAATACAGATAATTCTTTAAATTTAGACTTTTACCATTACCTTACTATTACCAATTAATATTTTACTTTTTTTATTCATTCATTTCAGTATATTATATTATAAGTGTTGTTAAGAAATTTAATTGCAATTTGATTCTGCTTCGCAAATATTTCTAGTATTCAATTCGATATTTGCTTCACATCCAAAAAACACTATTCCCATAGGCCTACTGTTTAGTACATCAGGTGTGAGGTGGCAGCTTTCTCTCTTCCACCCCCACCCCCATATTTACGATATCCAAGATCTCCACACAACCTAACAAACGACAGAAAAGATTGCTATTTTTATACCCATGGTTCCCTTCCGTCTATTTTATTTTATTTTCAGCCATCCCTTTGCCGCAGAAAAAGAAGAGGCAGTAAGCTACTCTTTGTCAGTTCCTTGTATAAAATATTGCATGTATATTACCGGCAAACTTATGCAAGGCTGAAGGAGTATATAAGGTGCACTTATACAAACAAACAAAGGGCTCCAGTATTGTCATTTTGAAAGAGGGGGAAATCTCATGCAAAGAACATAATGTTTAAGCACAGATGCATAATAAAAATCTGTCAAGATAGACACGTTAATTGTTTAAGGTGCACAATCACAGGACATTTACAATTATTAGAAGTGACAGTTCACAGGACCTTTACAACCACGAGACAGAAGCAGAACCATAAACACTGCTACATGGCCTAACAGATGCACACACATAAATACGCTCTCTCTCGCTCTCTCTGGCAGGTTTATAAATAGATTTTCCACTCCTAACCACGTCAGTGCAGTGCAGCCGCACTTGCGGCGCTGACAAGTTGACGGCAAACATAGTATAATTGCACTGATCAAGGACCTTCACAAGAACTGTCAAGATATTTATACTAAACAAATTATATTTTCTGGTAGAGTTATTTTACTAAAGCAACAGAGGCTAGTTATTCATGCACATAATCACCACTCTGGTAATAGTTATTTTTTCACACATAGTATTCAACTCGCATAAGAATGGCACTAAATTTTTAAAACATAAAATTTAACACGTAATGCAAAACCCACAATGGGAATAAGGTATGTAAAGAAAAAAAATATTTACATTAGTAAAAACAATTAAGTAACTAACACACATAACAAATTCTTACCACAGAATGGTTCCAAATCGGTGGGGACGGCCAGGATCCATTGGTAGAAGCATTATACAGACCCTGACGGCCATGGTTCGCATGGGAGCCATTCAACTGGCTAACATTCCAGCTAGCAAATGCAGATCCAGGTCGATTAGGAGATCCATGACCAATATGCAAATTTTGCTGATCAGCTTGCGACCCGTTTATCTGCCCTGCTCTCCCTGTAGCAACCAACACAGCCAGTGACAACAATAGCCCACTTATTACACTTCAATCTAGTATGTACCCTGTTCATCTGCACTGCTCTCTCTGTAGCACACAACACAGCCAGTAACCACATAAGCCCACTTATTACTCTGCAATCTAGCAAAGCCCTGTTCACTTGTCCTCTAGATGTAGCAAACAACCTAGACTATGATAAAGCTAGCACACTCAATGTAGCATGTAAGCTGATTCTGTGCACATGGTGGGAGATTATTCATGACTATCGATTTACAAACTGTTTAACTATCCTTTTAATTTATTATAATGTCTGTGGTTTAATGTTATCTATTGTTGTTCATGGTTATAGTTATTTTATCTCATTAAAAATGTTTGATGTGAGGAATACAAACATCCAAAATTATTGTTTCTTGTAAGTTTAACAAGCTAAAAGTACTCAGTGTTTTCAGTCATCCACGTAATATTACCGTATTTAACTGCAATAAAGTCACCACTGCTTATGGGTAGCAGCTATAATTTGGGTTACAAACATCCAACTTCTTCGCCTTAAGCGTCAGCCTAGAATATGACTCGTACCATATATCTGTCAACTTTAGAATAAAAATGAAGTTATTGTTCCATGTCACAGTTTATTGTTGCATAAGAAATCCTGCACTCTGTTTAATCCTCAGTTCTTTTTTTGTCTTCCTACTTTGCTACTTAATTACTGTAGGGGTGTAGGAGGGAGTGAAGCAGTGGCCTTTTTGCATCAACATTTCTCCCTCTCGCTCCTATTGGTTTATGATCCATCCTAAATGTATCCCTTCCTGGCTATTGTATTTTTTTAAACCATTTATCATCCAGAATAGGAGAAAAAAAAAAGGCAGCAGCAGCAGCAGCAGCAGCAGCAAAGTACCCTTTCTTGTCACTTTCTCTTATAAAAACTAGCTTGCATGTTACAGTCACAGTAAAATTCATGTGGGAGCCGAAGAATGTATAAAACCAGGCTTTGAAATGCGTCTTCCGAAGCATAAACGATGGCTGTAGTTTCGTCATGAAATGTTGCATCTGAAAGCTGAGGAATCTCACGTAAAAAACAATTATGTTGGGTCACAGTTGTGTCTTAATAACCTGTCGAAATACACACGAAGATATTGTGCCAGTTCATGGACATTTACAAGTATAGGAGTGGGAGGGAGAGAGAAACGTCAACACCACTACATGGCCACACGCACGCATACAAAATGGCTGGTTTATTTTTAGATTCCCCCTACAACCGAATGCTAGCCCAGTAAGTCACGTTACTCGCCGGCGCCAGCTGGCGACTGACGCCGCGGCCGGGCAAACAAGCACAGTGGTGCCATTCACGCACTGCTCACATATTTTAACTAAACAATAGTGATGGTTCGAATCCCATTTTTCTTGAATCCGAATCTCGAATCCGAATCCCAAACAGTACCTCGAATCCACCCCTCGAACCCGAATCCAGTCCTCAAGGGTTAATTATAAAATAATTTATAAGTTAAGAGAAAAAATTAAACATTATGCAGAATTATTTAACCCTTTAAATTTTTATTTAAAAAAACAAGGATTTTGACACGGTCTGGATCAAGACGATTCCATTTTTGGTCACATATGTTTCCTGCAGTGCTGAACAAACATTGAGAGAACACTGTCGCAGGTGGTGAACACAAATATTTTTTTGGACAGTTTATGTAGCCTGGGTGAACACGCAGACTGAGTTTTCCAGTATTCGAGAATGTTTATTTCTGGGTTAACTGTAGGATCATGTAAGAATCTGGTCACTTCATCAATTGCTGTAGAATCCGACTAGGTGGATTTAAGGCATTCAGGCATTATCTGTGAGTACAGTGATTCATGTATCCACGGAAATCGGAAAACGAAATTCAACATCCGACGGAACAATATTTTGTAGTTACCAACTTGACATTTGTTTAAAGTCCCAAATGAAGGTAAACGCTTTCCTGAAATATTTAATGGAAACTGAAAGGCGCCATCTTGGCTTCAATGGTTTTAGGCCACAAGAAATATTGTCGTGCGTCTTTTAAAATTAAGCCTCACTAAAGCATAGTGATTAATATGCCCGAAGTTAAAAGTGACGGGGTGTTTTCTCTAGTTTACCCATTAAAATTTTTTATATTAATATTAGTTATTTTTTTATGTTGCTCAAAATGATTGGCTAACAAATTCATTGGTTGGCCATCATGGAATTCTCAGATAATACATATTTTAACGTTGGTAGTCTACACAAACCAAACTTGGTCCTATAAAAATTCATAAATAGAATGTGTATCAGAATATTTAAAATTGAATTGCGATTAAAATAATAATTGTATAATGTATTAATTTTTGTCATTCATTATTTCATTGTTATTACTACATGTGCGACCGTAACTTGTGATGAAAGTCGGCATTATTGTTGTATTACTAAGTAACAGATTTCTCAGTAAAGTTATTAAAAAAAAAAACAAGATTCATATTTAGTCTAGATCCTAAATGTGCTTAATTTTATTTTTTAGCATATTCTGAGAATACATATGTGATTTATGCCTTATTTAATGCCAATGTAGCAACAATGCATCCATGTTCATGAATATAAAGTAAGTTTCCCAAATCAGCACATGCTTCATAATTTTTTTTATATAATAACGAATTAAAAGTACAATACAGTAGAACCTCGTTAATCCGTGATGTGCTAATTCGGGAATCGGATAATCCGGGACGATTTAAAAGAGAAGAAAAAAAAAAAGAAGTGAAAATTGTCAGAGCTTAAAATTAACGTCACGCGGCCGGCGCCGGCAAACACTACAAGCCATCGCGTGGGCTGCCAAACTGCAACGCTGTTTGTACTGACCCTTTGTGTCGCCCCCCTTTCAGCTGTCACATTTGTCACTCTTTAAACTTGAGGGGGATGTCCTGACTTCTGCTTCCCGTCTCCCTTTGTTTGTTTCCACCGTGTCTGGCTGGCATTCGGCTGTACGAGGTGGAGGGGGGGGGGGGGGGTGCAAGGTCAGCACGATCTTATCTTTCTCTCTTCTGCTGTTGTAAATGACCGTGAACTAATGGCTAGGCAGTGCTGTATTTTTTTAAGCCGAGACACTAATTCGAAGATGGCCGGCCCTTACCGTGAACGGCCTTAACCCAGCTGCACGCCGGTGTCTGAGAAGCTTGACAAGACCTTCCGGGCTTTTAATCGCTAGTCCGTGAAATTCGGTAATCCGTGATTATCTCGGTCCTGACCATCACGTATTAACGAGGTTCTACTGTACCTCAATAGGATGTGTTCCAAGGAAAACGTAAACAGGCCAAGTAAATTGTAAGCATGTAAGTTTTTAAAGTACTACATTTACATCAATATTTTTCCTCGAATCCCGAATCTTTTCCCTCAAATTTCGAATCTTTCGAATACTAGAGATTCGGTGGGATTCGAGGATTCGAGGATTCGACCGGCCCATCCCTACTAAACAATTAATACTTACTCATAACATACCTATTGGAAACCAACACAGGAGTTTATTTAAACACATACTAAAGACACACCACAATAATAATTTTGTTTTCACCCAAAGTATTAAATTGGCATACGATTTGCACTACACATTTTTAAACTAAAAATCTGCGTAAAATGTACAATCTACAGTCAAACTTCTCTGAAACGACCCCTTACGGTTCCCAGGAATAGGGTCGTAATAGAGGGGGGGTCGTAATAGAAAGGGGGTCGTAATAGATGTTTTCCGAAATTTTCAGTTGATTTCAACACCCACCCCCCTCCCCCTCCCCCAAACCGCTACTTGCTAAGAAACCAGCCGTACAATGGCAGGATGCTGTCACAATGCTAGACGGCTTTGCTTTAAACCCACTTCAACCTTCATGACAAGTCCGTTGCCCTACAGGCCACCTCTAAAGAAAATATGTTCAAAAGACAGTTTATTTTTACTGGTTAGTTTACATGTACATTTTCTGCTTGCCGTAGTTAAATACACTATAACCCCGATGTCACAAGCCCCGGATTTAACAAAGCAGTGATTTTACGAATACATTCTCGGGAACCGTCAAAAAATTGGACATTTTGACCAAAATGTGAAAATCAGAAAAAAAAAATTCAAAAAACTAAAAAACAAAAAAAAAAAAACTAAAGATTATTAATATCTGTTAATTTTAACATATAGCTTATTTTTGTGTCGGCTCCAATAATGATCATGTAAGAATAATAAAAAATAATGGGACATTTCCTTTAAAAATATGGCAGCGGTAGGTTCTGCAAAGCGATTGGGTGCACACGAAGCTCGCCCGGCTGGCTGGTGCATAAGCTCACCCCTCCCACCCCTCGTTCACATTCTTCAAGGCTAGCTCATCCCTCCCAGACACACAAACCATCTACAGTAGAATCCCGCCGATGCGACCCCCCTCTGATGCGTCCATTCCGTTTATACAACCGTTTTTTGAGAAACCGTAAAAAATTTAAGCAGAGAAGTCAAAAATTTGAGTAAAATCGTAAAATCGGCTGAAAAACAAGTCTGTTACACTTTGTTGGGCGCTATGTGTTCACGTTTATCTTGGCGGGAGCTGTACTGTAAGCAGGCAGGCATACAAAAGACGGCTAAAAATAGATACCACCCCTCTAGACTGTCCACGCGGCAGTGTCTAGCCGAGCTCGGTGCCTCCACTATCGCACGAAAAGCCGTCTCAGCTGTCATGTTATCTTACCCGCCCGGCGGCTTGACGTCATACGTGACGTGACGCTTACCTCTCCCATCCCCTGCTAATTCTTCAAGGCTCATCCCTCCCAGAGCCACAAACATTGTAAAAACCACCCTCCCCCCTCTCCTTTACCAACTAACATTTCAACACATTCCCTCCCTTATTTCAACCTTCTGCGTGAGAAACTGTCAGCATCCTCCTCCCCTCCCACACCGCGTGCGACAAAAGCCAGGTTGTATAGTCCATTCTCTGTAAAATAAATATTTTTATGGGCTTATACAACTGTCCTTTGCCGTTAATAAATATTTAATACTTCATAAGTTTAAGTTATTATGATACAATTTGTTTATTAGTCACACAGCAGTTTCTGCTGAAAAATCACTAATACTTAGGGCCTGGAATTTTTCGCGATCGCGAATTTTGCGAAAATTCGCGCGAATTTCGCATGAAAACGCGAAAAGTAAGTACATTCGCGAAAACCACAACATTTCTATATTACACTGCGAATATATCCCCGAAAAGTATCATTACAGTAGAATCCCGCCGATGCGACCCCCCTCTGATGCGTCCATTCCGTTTATACGACCGTTTTTTGAGAAACCGTGAAAAATTTGAGCAGAGAAAGTCGTAAATTTGAGTAAAATCGGCTGAAAAACAAGTCTGTTACACTTTGTTGGGCACTGTGTTCAACTGTCCACGCGGCAGTGTCTAGCCGAGCTCGGCGCGTCCACTATCGCACGAAAAGCCATCTCAGCGGTCATGTTATCTTACCCGCCCGCACGAAAAGCCGCTGAGGTAGCTTCTACGAGAGCGTAAGAAACTCGTCCGGCCAGGCTGGCGGTAGCGGCGGCTTGACGTCATACGTGACGTGACGCGACGCTTACCTCTCCCATCCCCTGCTAATTCTTCAAGGCTCATCCCTCCCAGAGCCACAAACCATGTAAAAACACCCCCCCCCCCTTTTCCATCTCTAACATTTCAACACATTCCCTTCCTTATTTCAACCTTCTGCGTGAGAAACAGTCATCATCCTCCTCCCCTCCCACACCGCGTGCGACAAAAGCCAGGTTATATAGTCCATTCTCGGTAAAATAAATATTTTTATGGGCTTATACGACTGTCCTTCGCCGTTAATAAATACTTTATAAGTTTAAGTTATTATGAAACAATTTGTTTATTAGTCATACAGCAGTTTCTGCTGAAAAATCACTAATACCTTGAATTTTATTGAATAGAAAAATTTAGCAGGGCCGTAAATATATTTATTTTACTGCATAGTTACTTTTCCATCTGCATTCCAACGTGTTTTTATTTATTTTTTTTTTTTACGCTGTGAAGGGACGTGGACAAGATAATTGCTTGAGCTGTCAAAATAAACATCGCTGACGGCAAAGGCGGGCGCGCATCCTGTCGGTCTGTTGCTGTGATTATCTACTCCAAAAACATGTCACAGCATTTCAGGATAGCATTGTTCTTATATCTTTCGTTTATAGCCGAATGTTTTCTACCTGATCCACACAAGTTCCTTCTCCACGTTTTGAACGAAAATAACCACCAGCTGGCTAGCATAGTCTAACTCGCGTGACGCGAATTCACTTAGCGTGAGTATTTATCGGACCCCATTGTTCAGGGTATGCGAGTCCGAGGTGTAAAATGAATTTTAAAAAGTTGTCTTTTTTACTCCATAGACTATTTGAATATGAAATCTATGCGAACAAAGGCGATTTTTTATGTATTTGGATATATTTGAGGGGGGGGGGGGAATTAGCCCGAATTCTCTATTGCGACCATTCTGTTTATAAGTCCGTTTTTCCGGGAACCGTGAGGGGTCGCATCAGCGGGATTCTACGTATTTGCAGATCACTTATACTCACGTAAGGTTAAAGTATCATTTAACCCAAAAAATTCCATTGACAAACATCTAAATTGGGCTAAGCATGTGGCATCGGCAGCCGAAAAAAAAAAATTGTAGTTGCAAACATCTATAGCAACGTGTCTGTTTTGTGTAACTGTTTTGGATTTAATTGGCTGTTATTATGCATATTAGTCTATTCCTAGTATACATGGATTGTTTATTAAATATGTAAACTATTATATTCAATAACTGCACAATTTAGTCAACATTTAAAATACCGGTAAAATTTTCATTGCATAACGAAAATACCGACTTTAAACCACCGCTTTTCTAATTTGAAAGTACCGCTTTTTGCATACTGAAAACACCGAAATTTTCCAGGCCCTACTAATACTTCAAATTTTATTGAATAGAAAAATTTAGCAGGGCCGTAAATATATTTATTTTACTGCATAGTTACTTTTCAATCTGCATTCCAACGTTTTTTCTTTTCTTTTTCTTTTATTTTATGCTGCGAAGGGACGAGGAAAAGATAATTGCTTGAGCTGTCAAAATAAACATCGCTGACGGCAGGGTGGGAGCGCATCCTGTCGTCTGCCGCTGATTATCTACTCCAAAAACATGTCACAGCATTTCAGGATAGCATTGTTCTTATATCTTTCGTTTATAGCCGAATGTTTTCTACCTGATCCACACAAGTTCCTTCGCCACGTTTTGAACGAAAATAACCAGCCGGCTAGCATAGCCGAACTCATGTGACGCGAGTATTTTATGTATTTGGATATTTTTTATTGGAGGGGGGGGGGGGGGAGGGGTAAAAATTGGCGAGAATTCTCTATTGCGACCATTCCGTTTATAAGTCCGTTTTTCCGGGAACCATGAGGGGTCGCATCAGCGGGATTCTACTGTAGTGTCCTCCCTTATAACACCCCAACTTCGCTCTCCTTTGAAAAACCTTCAGTGAGAAAATGCTCATTTCACCCTCCCTGGGCTATTATGAGGGAGGGGTAAGATCGTTGTAAATATTTTCGGACCCCTCCCTCCCCACCAAAACATGCCCAAAAAAATAGTATGTCAAAATATGTCACTTTTCACACCAAGTTCGAGTTCAGTCATCTCTGGCAAGGAATTTACAAGCTCTCAAACTTAAATATTAATGTATTTTAATAGCAAGGGTCCTATGAAAAGGAATATACCGAATAAAATCAAGCTGCTGTCACCAAACAAAGCATAAAACGGCCCAATGCGTGGTCACTTCGTTATTGCTCACGCGAGAGGCGAGACGTGGAATGTTAGAAGAAAGATAAATGCGGGGGAGACAGACGGCAGCCAGTGTGTTTCCTGCGTGGGGAATAAGTAGCGTAGCTTTTTTTTTTCTGGGAGAAGCGACCTTTTTCTATCAACCCACGGGAAAAGATAATTGCTTGAGCTGTCAAAATAAACATAGCTGCGGCAGTTAAAACAAGTCAAGGCAGGCGTGCATCCAATCGGTCGCTGTGTATATCTACTCGAAAAACATAACATCTCAATTCATAACAAGATTCCTTATAACCTACACGTATTGCCGGATGTTTTCAGCTTGATCCATGCAAGTTGTTTAGCCACGTTTTGAATGAAAACAACTGGCGGGCCAGTGTTGTGCTCTGTTTTGCGGACACACAAAGCTTTTATCAATTTGCTGACAGTTTTAATATATTTTTACTCTCGTTAAAATGAAGCAGATAACGTGATTGTTAACGAGTACAAGCAGCATCCGAGATCGGCTGCAGCGCACGGTACGGGGAGAGGGTGAGCAAGGGCGAGTGAGCGGCCGACTATAAACACGTTGCCACAAAAACCTTTATCTGCACCTGCCGGCAAAAGGACGTGGAATGGGGGTTGTCAAGCGCTGACAGCAGTCGACAGGAAGTGGTATCTATTTTTAGATATGCGCTGCCTACGTCAGTACAACACTAAGCAAGAGAAATGCAGTAACACGCTACTCACCACAAGAAACTTATTTTCTGTCCGATTTTCTTCAGATTTTCGGCCATTTTCTTAGGATATTCAGCAATTTTTTCACGGTTCCTCAAAATCGGGTTGTAATAGAGAGGTGGTCGCAATAAATGGGGCCGTAACAAAAAGGTTTTACTGCATACACTGGTAAATACAGTATCTGCTACTGTCATTAGGGACAGCCTTAATTAGTAGAGCCAAGATTTTATGGTGTTATGAAAAAGGACTTTTCGTCATTAAGAATTGTGGATTTCGTCTTTATCGTCATAAAAAATTAAAACACATGTAATAACATGTACACACCTAGCAGAGCTGCCTTGATCAAATGCTTCAATAATTCGTGGTTAGAGACTTAAAATATGCATATTAAACAATACTATGTTGAGAGTACATAAAAAATTAACAACTAAAATATTCAGTATTCTTACGCAGGTAAGTACTGTTCCTGAGTTCAGGAGAGAGTCTAAATTAATTAAAATATAAACTACAGTTAAACTTTTGTTCTATAAATGCAATATAATTAAGCTCAGGAAAAAGCCACCATTGTCAGCAGTTCAGCATTCTCTGGTTTTAGAGATCTTCTTCTGTCACTTACAACTACAGAATACTTAGAAAAAGATCTTTCTGAGTCCACATTCGTTGCAGGTATCCATATTAACTTTAAAGCAGCAGCTGCAAATTCAGGATAATCCGCTTTCATTTTACATAGTATGTCCACCATGTCTATATAGTTCACATGCGGTTTCTTCTGCTCTTGGGAAACCAGGTTTTGGAGTGTTATGTAGCCTGTCGCTACAGAGGTCTTCTGCACCTTGCAAAGGAAAGGTAGGTTCCCAATATGTTTCTGGAATTCTTTTTCCTCCACACGAATGTTTCCTACATTTTGAGGATTAATTAGAGCGCTGATTCCCAGAAATAGTTGACGAGATGGATCAGTGTTCACCAGATCAATCAGTTTTATAAGACTGAGTTTAGCTGTGTTCTTGAACTGCTCTTTAAGGGCTGCAGAGTGGACAGTTTTCATTTCAGCCAAAATGTCTTCAACATTTTCAGGAAATATTCCCTTAGCCAAGACATCAAGAGTAGTTTGCAGTTTACTCAATTTTGTGCACAACTGATGAGCAGTAGGATACTTTGTTCCTTCAAGAAAATTAATTAGCTCTACAAAGGTGTTACAGTTTTGAGCCACAAATGTAAGAGTGGCCTCAAGACATTGTAACTCTTCCTTCTGGAGTCCCTTGATATATTAAACACCAGAGTTATCTTCGCTAAGCTGCTCAAAGAATTCCACAATGTCGTGCAGATGGAGTGCGAGGTATGATACAGATTCAAACCATGTGTTCCAACGTGTAACAACTGGCATGGGGAATAACTTGACGAGAGCCTTGTTTTCTCCATGTTTCTGGAGAAGAAATTGAAGGTATGCATGCCTCCTCTTTCTGGTGTTAAGAAAGGCCATCTTTACCTTACAAACGAAGAGGTTCAGTTCTTCCAAGTTGTTTTGCCAGATCTGCCCAACAATGTTTACTTTATGGGCCCAACATTGTATGTGGTACATGTGGTCACCAAATACACCTTCAAGGGTGCCAGCAGATTTTGTCATGTACCTGGCACTATCTGTAACATACGCAATTATGTTTTCTTCCTTGACTTCATATTTGGAGCATACATCAATCACTGCCCGAGAACAACAAACAGCATTTGCTGCATCAAGGACACAAGAAGCCCCTAAGATAACATCTTGTTCAGCACCTGGTTTCAGAATTTTAAACAAGATGTTGAAAACACAATTATTACTCTTGTCAGTGGTTTCATCTGCGAGTATGACCACATCTTGCCCCAAGAGCTGCTGCTTGATTTCCACTTCTTTTTTCTCTCTAAGTAGGGGAATGTACTTTTTCCTCATCCAATCCGCTGTTGGAAGATAACCAGCACCACTTACATGCTTCTGCATCCATGCAGTCAACTTGCTGTTGTCAAGTTTCTCAAGAGGAATACCTGCAGCTACAAAGGCTTCAACAGTTTCGAGAACAAAATCTTCCTTTTGTTTTTTTTCGCATATTTGCGCCACTCCTGCTTCTGGGATAGAAAGCTGTCGTTTCAAAGTGCATGGGGATCGTTTAGCTTTTACATGTTTGTCGCTAATTATGTGCTTGTTTACCATGTCCTTACGTTCATGCTCCAAACGGCAATTACAATATTTACAGAAAAGTATTTTTCCGTCACTGACATATAATCCCTCATTCTTAAACTCGTCAGCACGTGATGCTGCAGTAGCTTTATTTTTCGGCATGATTAAGAAATTTAGCTTTCATTTATGCACGTCATTTGTAAACAAAGCCCGGAGGTACCAAAAACTAGTATTTACTGAAGTTGTAGCTAAAAAATAAACCGCGGGAAGCCTACTTTTTACAGGCGAGAGAGCCTACCCGAAGTAAAAGGTTAGGTTATGTCAGGTCAGTGAAATAAATGTTTTTATTTATTTTCCGGAAGGGTTGGGTAGGTAAGCGTTATTTAAAATATTTAATGATCGTAAAATAAATAAATCCTTGCAATATGGTGCTTTTTCATTAGCGATCTGAAAACTTCGATTATGTTACGATTTTGGCTCTCTCGCCTGTGAAGTGTGAAATGAAAATTGAAGGCTTGACGGTAAACTGCTTATTCAACAAGCACACAAAATTGCGTTACAGTGAAATTTCATTAAATATCAAGTGATCATTAAATATCAATATTCGCTTTCATTTTATTTTCATACGTATTTATTTAATGAATGCAGTTTTTGTTCACGTGTATTTTTGAAAGGATACAGCAAACAAGGCGCTGAGATTTTTCACGTTGTTGTGTTTGTTAACTTGTTAATTTTAGTTTACGATCGTCAGTTGTTAATATTGCGTGATCTCTAGTGGCTAGATGAGTTTTAAAAACCCTAACCTAACTCCGATGACGATCTTTTTTTTGTTCGTGAAATCGTCAATTTTTGTGACTTGATGTAAGTTTTTGGACATACGCCATTGCTAAGAACTTTTTCTGTTGAAGAAAAACTAATAAATAAAATAAATAAATAAAAATAAAAATACTCAAAAAAAGATACAAAAAACACACAAAATTAAGCAAACAATTGCTGTTGTCAACAAGGATATGAACACCACAAAATATTCCGAAACAGGAATATGGTCAACAAACAAAGAAAAAACAAAGAAAAATGTACTAAGAGAACGAAAAAATCCCCACAAATGATGACAACACAAAAATATTGAAACCCAAAATAATTCAGCACAACAGTTGAAGCAAGACAAAAAACATGACAAAACGAAAAAACAAACAAATACAATAGTTTTACCTAAACAGAAACAAGCGACGTTTCGGGAACTGCTATCTGCTCCCGTCCTCAGGCAGAGACGCACATGGCACTGTGTTTCCGTACCATGTGCGTCTCTGCCTGAGGACGGGAGCAGATAGCAGTTCCCGAAACGTCGCTTGTTTCTGTTTAGGTAAAACTATTGTATTTGTTTGTTTTTTCGTTTTGTCATGTTTTTTGTCTTGCTTCAACTGTTGTGCTGAATTATTTTGGGTTTCAATATTTTTGTGTTGTCATCATTTGTGGGGATTTTTTCGTTCTCTTAGTACATTTTTCTTTGTTTTTTCTTTGTTTGCTGACCATATTCCTGTTTCGGAATATTTTGTGGTGTTCATATCCTTGTTGACAACAGCAATTGTTTGCTTAATTTTGTGTGTTTTTTGTATCTTTTTTTGAGTATTTTTATTTTTATTTTTATTTATTTATTTTATTTATTAGTTTTTCTTCAACAGAAAAAGTTCTTAGCAATGGCGTATGTCCAAAAACTTACATCAAGTCATGCACTCCCATTGCACAAATCTTTTAAAGATAACGTCAATTTTTGTGATATATTGTAATTTTTTAAGATGAATAATTAACGTATTAAATAACCACCACACTGCAGTTGGATGACGACCATTTCTTCTACAAACAGATACGGAATTTTTGTCAATCAACCAATAGTCGGTAGTTAACGATTTAAATCAATATTGAGGTGTTTATTTGTGGTTAGAAAACATTTCACATTTTTCGCGGTTTGGGATGAATTTCGCGTGAAAATTCGTGATTTCGCATAAAACCATATAATCTTGGCTCTATTAATTAGTGATTTGTTCAAACGCTGAGAATAGTTCATGATTTTGACAGTGCTTATGAATGGTTTTATGCCATCATTATTTGTTTAGAGGTAAGTGCTGTAATGGTGCTTTTTTTCATTATATGCATAAATTCACAGAAAAATAATTACAGAAAATCATGTAAAGTTAAAGAATATCACTCAGGAAATAAAATATGGCACTCTTATATCATGGTTCTTTGACTAAAACACAAGTGTTGCCCACAAGAGTTAGGATGCATCCGGGCAAGTATAAGACAATAATTTTTGTTAGAAAATTAAAATTTTTAGAGTTATTTTGTGTATATTTGGTGTAAGAAAAATAACAAATTACCTCAAAATATATTAAAAGATGGATGTTAAGATTAATGGTATGGGGAACTTTGGGTGCTTAAGAAAAATTGTCTTAATGGATTTAATTGTACAGTAAATTCCTGTTAAGTAGTTTCTCGATGTACTAAAACATTTAGACTTATCAATAAGGAAAAATTTACTAAAAGAGGATAAATTATAAGTATTCATTGGTCCAGAGCTAAATTTTGAAAAATTATTATACAAAAAATTTTTTAAAGTGAAATTTTCTTAATAATTTTTAATTGTAACTATTTAATTAATTTTTAATTGTAACTATTTAATTTATAACAGTTAAGATAATATGCATAAAAATTAATAAAAAATGACATAATTTTTATAGACTATCTAAAGGAAGTATGTATGTTTCTATACATTATTTTTTTTGTAATGTGATTGCAGTATCCATCTATAGTGTCAGCCAGTTTAGGTCTTCCATAACTATTTGACTGGCACTCAATATAAACAATAAAATAAATATCTCTATACATTTGTTAGGAAACTGGAACTAGAGAAAATGTTTAAAATTCAAAGAGACTTGAATTGGTTCTGCTGCTAAACTGAAAACTGCAGAGGAGCGAAGGCAGTGAGGCACATTACCAGCGTGCTGCACAATGGTGACAGGCTTGTTGTTCTTGTTTTCCAGTCTCTGGCCGTGACTGAGGTTCAGCAGGCTGCGAGCCGGCAGCTTGTAGCCCCTAGAGCCGCAGCTGTTGAAGGTCAGGCCGCCTTCGAACTCCCTGTCGAACAGTATCTGGTAGAGCACATCCTCCTCCTTTTCTGACATGGCAATACCTGCAACACAGTCAATGGTACTTCCAATGGAAACTTTGTAACAAACAGAAAAAGCATACATTCACAAATAATTAGGTGATGTAGTTGGAGAAAATTTAACACGTATGGTCTGGGCTGTGCCATGTTAAAACTTCATTTCAGACTTTCAATTAGAATTTTTCGACCGTAGAGATGACTGCATGAGCCCGTGACATGACACTAGCAAACTTTTGTGCCATCCCAAGGCAAAAATGTTTCCGTGGTAGTACACTGGGCAAGGGGTGATCACAATACATCATTAGTAAGAAACTGAATTTTGTCTACAAGACTGCTTTAATTTTTTTGCATTATGAATAATCATACTTTTAATTTTCATGGTGAGAAATTATGTTGCAGTTAGTCTGAAAAGCCATGCTAAGCTGTGTCTATACATATTACCCAGTGGCTAACTTTGTGTTTTTTCTTCAAGCATAATGTTCCATTTTTTTTTAAAAATATTTATTTAGTAAACTTACCACCTTTAATAATTAATGTTTGACATCTAACCTCTAAAATGTATGAACATTCCAAACATGTTTAAAAATTAAAAAAAAATATTTGAAGAGGGTTTTGTAATGTTGAAATTAGGTTGTCTTTAGCCAGGTCAAACAGATTTCGTAACACACAGATTGTAAGCTAAAAAAAAAAAAAACCCTTTCGGCACAGCCTACAGGCGTAAGTAGATTTTGAAATATTTTTTATGGAAATATTTTGGAAACATCTTTAAACTCCTGGAACATTGTAAAAACTTAACGTAGCCTACATAACATCATATATATTCACCAATATACAAAAAAGATTGATATAACATATTCTCATATTCCATGCAGCAAAAATACTTTGAATGTTTTTAACTTAACGCATCAAGCATTAAATGTCTTAATGAATTTCATATTAAGCATACTAAGGTAGTTATGCAATATTTCTGATTTTCCAACACTATTTTCAATCCTTTGCACTAATACGTGGTCGTATAAATTTTTTTTGGACAAAGATTCAAAGTCACATTAAGAGGGTTATTTATAAATTGCAACAAAATTGATACTAAGAAAGTTATATATTTTTTTAAAATTTCTACCCCTGTTTTTACGGTAATAGTTTATTTCGTCAAAAATTGTTTCAGCCAAAGGTTTTAGATAAAGTTTAGGCATTTTACAATACATGCATTATAATGGATTCAATAGTGTAGCTATTTTAAATAATTCAAGGTTTTATAATAAATTAGAAAAAAATTGGATAGTGTACATGGTACGGAAATTATTAATTTTCTTTTAATTCTACCCTTGTTTTTTTTTTTCAACCCCCTGCAGCAACGGTTCATCTAATCAAAAATTGTTTCAGACAAAAGTAATAGATAAAAATTATAAGATTTACCAACAATTTGAACGGATTCGATTTTGTCCTTACTAAGGGAGTTATAATTTTTTTTGACTTCCAACCCTTATTCTACCACCCCTTTCAGTAATGGTTGGTCGTATGGAAAATTATTTCAGCAGAAAATTTTAGATAATATTTATATGCTTTACCAACAATTTCAATGGATTTATTAGTGAGAATAGTTATGAATTTTTTTATCTTCAACCCCTCGCAGTAATGGTTGGTCATATAAAAAATGAAAGAAAGTTGTAGATAATATTTTTAAGTTTTACAATAAAAAGGAATGAATTAAATAGTGTAAAAGGAATTAATTTTATGCATTTTTTTTAAATTTCCACACCTTTTTTAAAACCCTTGCAGCAATGATTTATCTTATCAAAAATTGTTTCAGACAACAATTTTAGATTAAAATTATAAGATTTACAAACAATTCAAACAGATTTCATAGTGTACCTACAAAGAGGGTTATGATTTTTTTAAAATTATACCTCTCATTTTTTTCAACCCCTTGCAGCAATGGTTAGTTTAATCGAAAATTATCTCAGACAAAGGTTTTAGAAAAATATTATAAGATTAATAAAAAATTTGCACGAATTCAATGTTGTTCATATGAAGGGAGTTTTAATTTTTTTTGGTCCTCCAACCCTTGTTTATTAAACATCTTGCAGTAATAGTTGGATGTATAAAAAATTATTTCAGATGAAAGTTATGGTTAATAATTTAAGGTTTTACAATAAAACAGGACGGATTTAAAAATGAACCTACACGGTAAGTAAATTATGAAATTTTAAAAATTCTACCCCTTTGTTTTTTCATTTGCTGCAACAATAGTTTGTCTTATCAAAAATTGTTTCAGAAAAAGGTTTTAGATAAAAATTATAATATTTACAAACATTTTGAATGTAATTAATATTGCACTTACTAAGGGAGTTATGAAATTTTTAAAATTCTACCACTTAGTTTTTCAACCCCTTGAGGAATGGTTCATCTAACCAAAAATTGTTTCAGACTAAAGTTTTAAATAAAAATTATAAGATTAATAAAACATTTGCAAGAATTTGATGTTGTTCATATGAATGGAGTTTTAATTTTTTTTTGTCCTCCAACCCTTGTTTATTCAACCCCTTGCAGTTATGGTTGGTCGTATCGAAAACTCATTCAGACAAAAGATTTACATATTACTCCTACGAGTTATAATATGTTACAAAATATGTGATATTTTCTATATTATGGGAGTTACAGCATTTTTTTTCTGTTTTTTAAAAAAACCTTCCCCATTTCTGCCCCTTTGGTCGGATATTGCCCATTAACGAACTTGACAGAGATTTTCCACTACAAGATTTTATGTATGAGTTTGGAAGTGATTAGGGAAAAATTGTGACAGTTATTGTGTCCACAATAAAGTGATATAAATAAATATAAATATATATATATATATAAATTGTGCCGTTTCAGTGCCACTTTCAGGCACAAATGTACGAATTTAAATTTAATTTTTAATTTTTAAAGAAGGAAACCAAATAATAAATTAGTTTTTTTTATTTTATTAAATTATGTTTCTATTACTGTACACTCCGACGTAAGCTTGTGCAACCCAGTGCACCTGCGCTTGTTCGCAGGCTTCAATTATATACTGTTTGCTGACGATTTGTGATCGCAGCATCTCGGCCGCGGTTCGCGTCACGTTTTCTCCATGTAACAGAATGACTTTCGTGTTAGCGAACGCTACCCCAACCCCACTGCTAGCAACTTTCATTTCTCGGAGGCAAGCATACGTAAGGGTTTTGCCGTCACGTACTGGACCAAGTTACAGCCAGCGGCGAAGCCTCGGGACGGTCCACATGACGCCTTTCCCAGGCGACTTAGCAAATTTAAACCCCCCTCCCCTCATCAACCACCGGTGGCTTCACAGGAACTACAACCCGGAGCATCGACCCCCAGTGAACCCAGGCGGGGACATTGTCTCCCCAAGGACATTCCCACTTGTCAAACAGAGCCCTCAGCGAAGTCTAAGGGCGGGAAAAATCCCTAACCTTGCTCTGAGCGCTGGTCGCGAGCGCGCCCACTGCACTCTAGCGGAGGTTTCTGTGACCCTCCAGACAGGTTCTCGTCTTGGCCACCAGAGCGCAATACTTATCCCTCCCATAAGAAAAAGCTTGTCACAATCGACCTTGGCAGCAGTCGCAGTGCGATTGCGATTTTAGTTCGCCTACGACTCGCGTGAGAGCGCGGCGAATATGTTGCAGTCTGCTTCTCCCCTTCGGGCATCTCCGGACACCTTCGGGCAATCACCACCCCCCCTTCTTTGGCTGGGGGCAGTTGCTTCCTTTAATTAGGCGCCCCGACACCGTTTTTTGAAGATTCAGCGGGCAGCATCAGGTCTGTGCGGACCACGCGTCGCGATCCGCGAGAGTTAATCTCCGAAGTTTATCTCCAAGACTCGACACTACGTCATGTAGTCGCCAACGTCAAGGAATAGAGGCCTCAATTTTCTAATTTCTAAATTTCGCTGCCCGCAATAGTTTTTTTGTTAATCTAAATTATTTCATTTTCTCTGATCATGATTACCGAGAACTACCGTGCCGCGAGCTGCATTCCCTGCTCCTGGAGGCAGTCTACATGAACTTCACCCTGCTGTTTTGGGTAAGTGGTCGTCATCCCTACCCCCCCCCCCCTTTTTTTTTTGCCTTTCACTGGGCATAGTCTTGCCCAGGCCAAGCCGCCTGTTAACCAGTCTAAGTAATTTGGGACTTTGGTTGCATGCGGGGTCCAAAATCAGCCTCCAAAATCAGCCTCCAAAATGAGCTCCAAAATTAGCTTCGAAGATTATCTCCAAAATTAGCTGCAAGCTCCAAAATTAGCTGCAAGCTCACTCCAAGTTTAACTCCGAGTTTATCTCCAAGTTTCTACTCAAAATGATTTCTTCTGGACTTTAATCTGCCGAAATCTCCGGTTCCAGGACACAGGATATAATTAAATTTCAATGTAATTGTTTATTTCTTTTGAGCCTGCGAGCTAACTTAAAACCAGTATTAAGTTCAAGATGTATTATTGTTACTTTTATATGTATTTTGTTGCCCCGGGGCTCCCTCCATTTTGTAATCAATATGTTTTAATACCAGTGTACTTAAAAGATAAAAAAAAAAAGTAAATTATTTTAGTAAAAAGGGCACTTATATAAATCAAACCACCAGTCTTGTTATTTCATTAGTATTCATCCCCGATCCACATAGCCTACTAGAGTTGCTAGGAGGTTATAAATAAAATTATTTTATACGACGTAAGGGCACCTCTGTGATTATTGTTGTTATTGTTTTGTTTTCTGTGCTGACGCTTCCAAGGCCTTAATTTAATTATTCACTTTTGAGTGTTTACCTGCAGCCCAGCGTTCGTTATAAAAATGGTAATCAGAGCGTGGTTTCTTACAAAAATAGTAGCAGTTAGCGTGGTTTGATCTCTGCTACAAGTTGGTATCATAGAGCAATTTTCTGCTTCATGTTGGAAGTTGGTAGTATTTAACGTGGTTTGGTTTATATGCATACCCAAATAATAATTTTAATTTTTAATTTGAAATTTTAAACATAATGAATTATATAACTTAACGGTTTTTAGAGTTTATTTAGATTCAGATTGTATGACATATTATTGTAAGTCCTAAAACTGGCACCCAACCTGATTCACCCAAAGTGAGTTAAATTAAAATTTTCTCGTATTTTACGTCCCGCTGTGACTGTGTTTGCGCGTGGTGAGACACCGCGCGGCCCCTTCGCGTCGGCGCGACGTCTCTCAGGCAGCGTGCCTTATCAGGCGCGCGTGTCTTTCTCCCTGTCACCACTTCACCCCTCCCCTTCACGCCTCACCGGCTGGTGGAGGCAAGGTCATGCCGTTGACCCGTGTCCGGCAGCGTAAACAATGCGTTGCAATCTAGTTTGTTCCTCACGGCCGACAGTGCCCAGAGTTTGTCTAAATTCCTCCTTTTATCTGTGTTTTTTTTATAACACATCCGCCTGAAAACTAGGCCATCTTTGTGAAAAACATATACATAGAAGTCCTTTCGGACATCGTGGTTTTTTTTGTTTTGTCTCTCAGCGTCTTGCGCGCGCCGACATGTTATCTCTTCACCACATGACAGGGCCGCCAACCGCGTGGAACTCTTCTCTACTCCACCCACGTACCACGTATTTTGTAAACAAACTACCCATGCTTTGTATGTCCTAATAATATAATTTTTATGTCACAAAACAAGCACTATAAATAATCTATACTGCATTAAATCTAGCAGCAAAGTATTTTCTTAATTTAGGGGAACTTAAGGTATAACATAATAATTTTATATATAACTTATAATAATATTAAAAATACAAATAATATGATAATATAACATATTTTATTTTAGCTAATGTTAAGAAACTTCTATTGTTTACCATTTTCTAAGTATCTTAAAATTAACAATAAAGCATTTTAATAATACATAAAATAAATCTAAAAAAGGGTCCATTCATTAAGCTATATAAAATAAGAATATGCTCTTAAGTAATATTAACTAGTACTCTAATCCAATTGCGTCGTTCACAAGCTACGTGAATATACTTCGACGTACCATTTCATTGTGTCACCATACACATCCATGTGCCTAGCTTTTGTTTAGATTTATTTCGTGATCACCCAACGAGAGGTGCAATCACTCATGCCTTTAAGGAAAGGTTACTGAATTAAATTGTTTATATACACGGGTTGAATCCCCAATACCTTTTACGCTAGACATGAGGTGAGGAATTTATTGTAAGATAGAGTACTATATTTTTTTTAACGTCGAGTTTTCTATAAGCATTTTACCAATTAATCTAAGAATGCTAAGTAACGGATAAATAATATTTTTGTGATTATGATTTTTGAGTAAACAATTTATTAACTTTTATATTTTTTTGGATCGGTATCAATTTCTTTTATAAGGTGGCGTACAACTACGTATTTAAAACTGAGCACAGTAGCTCGTGCATCACTGTACACTAAATTTGATTGTTTTCTTGCTCTCTACCTAAAATTAGTAGTTTGATGTTCATTATTATTTTACAGTGTTTTGCAACTGTTTATGTATTTCTACAGTCGAGCTAGGTCAAGCTAGTCACAGTGCAGCACTAAATTCAGGCGTTAAATCGCGAGAGGTCCTCTGAGCCAATGAGCCAAGACCTGGCCCTCTAGGTGAAAAATCCTATGACCATCAAGTGTCCCTGGGTTAGATCCCCAGCTCTCACCCTTTGGACGACCTATGTTCAAACCCCCTCTAAGGCAGTGTGAACTTTTGTGCCCGCCATGGAAGATCCGACAGCGAAATTATAATTAATTTAAAAATTAGCTTTTTTTAGGATATAGTATATCATTTTACGATTTTACTTATAGTTTTTATAAAATTTAAGTGCAAGAATTATGATTAATTAAAATTATATAATAACTACAATACTATATCAGTCAATTTCTTATAATCTAAATTTTCTTTACATTATCCATTCTTCATCCAAATTCGTTGATCTTTTGGGTTTCGAACCCGAACTAACTCAGGGGTGAAATTCCCTCGTAGGTCTCTCTGCTTCAGCCTGATGGTCTGATCAACCGTCAGAGCTTGAACATATTGAGCCTATGTGAGTTAATAAATGTAGGTATCCGGGACAGAGGTGTACTTCGCTTTTCAAGCAAGTCATTAAATTCATTTATTTCATCAGATCCATCGTCAGATTGTGCAGAGCTATGACTCAATGCCTTCGACTTCTTATGGACAGCGAAACAATTATGTACAGGGGTTATATTCCCAAATTTAGTTTGTAAGTTACGGGTTACCATACCCATTTACAGGGGTTACAATCCCCATTAGTCACCGAGTGCTCAAGGATGCATTTCCCTTGTTTCGGCCTCAGTGCTTTTCGGCCTCCCTCACAGCGCCCATTTTGTGTTCCTACACGATATCCAAAATCTGAGATCAACAGGATGAATTTCATTTCATTAATATAGCAAAGACATAAATAGTTGTAAGCATACAGGTACTTTAAATTTAAGCTTTGAATTTAATATTTTTTATTTATTAAATGAGTTTAAGGATTTATTTTGAATAATTCAAACCAAGTTTAAATGGACCCTATTTAATTATAAACCTTGTGTTTGACTTATAAAGTGTTACAGTCAAAGGTCATGGAATTAATTCTGCTTTATTACAAGTAGTAGGGCAGCATACATATTTTTTTATCTTTTCTTTTAGCTCATTAATAATAATAAAATCAATCATATTAAAATACGTATTCCCCAGAAATTAAGCAGCTACGAGGTGACTAGTCTCATTTTAATATTTATGGTAATCACCGAGAAGGGTGAAATACTTTCAACCCCCGACGACAGGTCCACTAAATTAATTTGGATATGTTTAAGCATCCCGTTTCTAGGCTAGCACATTCGAGGTAATTTAAGATATTTTAATTTTTAATTTTTTTACTTAGTAATACCTCTCTGATGTTTTTTTTTTTTAATCTTCATGAAGTTTGTTCCACGATTTTATATATTTAATTTCTGATTATGTTCCTTTTTTTTTAATATTCATAATTCGTGAAGTAAGCAAGAATAATGTTTGTAGTGTTTTTTTTACTGATGTTGCGTTAATACTTTTACATGTTTATTTCTTTATTTTCCTTGTACGTAAATGTGATGTACAGTGACGTACATGGATTCTGAGCACAGAAGCTGTCACATCTAGCCATTTCTCTTTTTCGTTTGCATTCTACCCCAAAGTCGTATTTCTTTTACATCGTTATCGATGAGATGCTTTATTTAAGCAAGAGCTACGTGACTTCCAGATGGAAAACTGGTTTCTTTTATGTGTTTTTCTAAAATAGGAGCTAGGTCAAGCTAGCCAACGAGCGGCGCAAAAGTTAGGGTCCTCTGAGCCAACGAGCCATGACCAGGTCCTCTGAGTGAAAAATCTCATGACCATTTTCGAGTGTTCTTTGGGTTACATTCCCACCACTCATCTTTGGACGGCCTATGTTCAAACCCCCTCTCAGGCAGTGCGAAGCCTATCAGCAGTCATGGAAGATCTAACCGCTCCATTATAATATATCCCCTTCTTGATTTATAATGGTTGGTTTATTGCATTTTACATTTCTTTAAATAATTTAAATTTGAGTGCGAAGGGTCGTTAGTTTATCGTTTTGTTTGCAGAAAACATTTAAATAATAAATATTAGTTAATAATAATAAAAATCAGAGTGGTATGCGCTGAAATTTCCTAATTTATCGAATATTTAATATTTTTAAATTCATTCATTCATACGGATGGTTGATCTTTTGGGGTTTTCAGCCCCAATCATTTAAAATTCTGCCAAAAGAATTCCACCCTTAGGTCCTGTGTCACTCTGGGACTGAGGTTCTGTTTCGCCTTCGGGCAAGCAGCAAATTTGACCGTCTTCTCCATCGCCTGACTGTGCAGAGCTGAGTCCCAATGCCTTCGGCTTCTTATGGAAAGACTATTGTACAGGGGTTTACATTCCCACTTTCATTATTTTCAGGGGTACACAAATCCCCACCTTTCTTTACTGGCACCCGACGGACCAAGTTCCAGTTTCGGCCCAGTGTTTTCGGCCCGCCTCATAGCGCCCATGTCTAAAGTTTTTGTCACGTGACACCATTCCCAACATCTGAGATCAACTTTCCTTATGACATAATTCACCGTTAAGGGTAATTTAATTAATTATAATACACCGTCGAATTAACTGCAAATTTTTTTTGTAAGTAGTAGGATACAGGCGAACCTGGTACTAGTTTTACTAAGGAATGTAAGTTTGTTTTTTAATTCCCCTATATGCTCCGCATTCAAGCGGGGGAGTATGTGCAGTTTCAGTGCCACTTTCAGGCACAAATGTACGAACTTAAATTTAATTTTTAATTTTTAAAGAAGGAAACCAAATAATAACTTTTTTTTTTTATTTTATTAAATTTTGTTTCCATTACTGTACACTCCGACGTAAGCTTGTGCAACCCAGTGCACCTGCGCTTGTTCGCAGGCTTCAATTATATACTGTTTGCTGACGATTTGTGATCGCAGCATCTCGGCCGCGGTTCGCGTCACGTTTTCTCCATGTAACAGAATGACTTTCGTGTTAGCGAACGCTACCCCAACCCCACTGCTAGCAACTTTCATTTCTCGGAGGCAAGCATACGTAAGGGTTTTGCCGTCACGTACTGGACCAAGTTACAGCCAGCGGCGAAGCCTCGGGACGGTCCACATGACGCCTTTCCCAGGCGACTTAGCAAATTTAAACCCCCCTCCCCTCATCAACCACCGGTGGCTTCACGGGAACTACAACCCGGAGCATCGACCCCCAGTGAACCCAGGCGGGGACATTGTCTCCCCAAGGACATTCCCACTTGTCAAACAGAGCCCTCAGCGAAGTCTAAGGGCGGGAAAAATCCCTAACCTTGCTCTGAGCGCTGGTCGCGAGCGCACCCACTGCACTCTAGCGGAGGTTTCTGTGACCCTCCAGACAGGTTCTCGTCTTGGCCAACAGAGCGCACTACTCATCCCTCCCATAAGAAAAAGCTTGTCACAATCGACCTTGGCAGCAGTCGCAGTGCGATTGCGATTTTAGTTCGCCTACGACTCGCGTGAGAGCGCGGCGAATATGTTGCAGTCTGCTTCCCCCCTTCGGGCATCTCCGGACACCTTCGGGCAATCACCACCCCCCCTTCTTTGGCTGGGGGCATTTGCTTCCTTTAATTAGGCGCCCCGACACCGTTTTTTGAAGATTCAGCGGGCAGCATCAGGTCTGTGCGGACCACGCATCGCGATCCGCGAGAGTTAATCTCCGAAGTTTATCTCCAAGACTCGACACTACGTCATGTAGTCGCCAACGTCAAGGAATAGAGGCCTCAATTTTCTAATTTCTAAATTTCGCTGCCCGCAATAGTTTTTTTGTTAATCTAAATTATTTCATTTTCTCTGATCATGATTACCGAGAACTTCCGTGCCGCGAGCTGCATTCCCTGCTCCTGGAGGCAGTCTACATGAACTTCACCCTGCTGTTTTGGGTAAGTGGTCGTCATCCCTACCCCCCCCCCCCCTTTTTTTTTGCCTTTCACTGGGCATTGTCTTGCCCAGGCTTAGCCGCCTGTTAACCAGTCTAAGTAATTTGGGACTTTGGTTGCAGGCGGGGTCCAAAATCAGCCTCCAAAATGAGCTCCAAAATTAGCTTCGAAGATTATCTCCAAAATTAGCTGCAAGCTCCAAAATTAGCTGCAAGCTCCACTCCAAGTTTAACTCCGAGTTTATCTCCAAGTTTCTACTCAAAATGATTTCTTCTGGACTTTAATCTGCCGAAACCTCCGGTTCCAGGACACAGGATATAATTAAATTTCAATGTAATTGTTTATTTCTTTTGAGCCTGCCAGCTAACTTAAAACCAGTATTAAGTTCAAGATGTATTATTTTGTTACTTTTATATGTATTTTGTTGCCCCGGGGCTCCCTCCATTTTGTAATCAATATGTTTTAATACCAGTGTACTTAAAAGATAAAAAAAAAGTAAATTATTTTAGTAAAAAGGGCACTTATATAAATCGAACCACCAGTCTTGTTATTTCATTAGTATTCATCCCCGATCCACATAGCCTACTAGAGTTGCTAGGAGGTTATAAATAAAATTATTTTATACGACGTCTGGGCACCTCTGTGATTATTGTTGTTATTGTTTTGTTTTCTGGGCTGACGCTTCCAAGGCCTTAATTTAAATATTCACTTTTGAGTGTTTACCTGCAGCCCAGCGTTCGTTATAAAATAAATAAATATATATAAATATATATAAATATATATATACATATATATACATATATATATACACACACACAGATATATAAATATATATAAACTTTTAAATCGATGATGGTTTTGGGATCTATGGACCATAAAACGAAAAACTATATAAAATTTTTCCTAAAGACGCAACATGGTAACGGCTACAATAGGTAGTATTTTTTTTAAATCTACTTAAAAACAAGAGTTATAGGATAACACACAACTATTTTTCATTGAAATGTAGTGAATTTCCTGCTACGATGGAGTCACTCCAAATATACAGAATGGAGACAAGGGCTCGTGAGTCTACGAGTCTACAGACTCCTGTGGCACAACATGCTGTGGTCATGGCCGTGGAAGCTCACGGTTAATTGTAGGTATTCCTTGCAACAAGCACCCCTAACTCTTAGGTCCACATATGAGTGAAAAATGCACCATTTCCAAGTAATTTATGGTAATGATTATAGTTTAGTTAAAACTGCAAAACAACTGGGCCTTTATACAACACAAGTATTGTGCAAAGAAAAAAACATTTACGATAATAAAATATTTTATGACAATATATTTGTGGTACAGGTAGGGAGAGAAGCTTCCCTTCCTCCATCTACCATGTATGCCACTGTGAGGTACCACAAAACAGGGATCCATGGATCTCATTGAACATGGCAGGCAACGGTTGTTGCAACAAACACAAACATTTCAGGAACTCTGTTTACTGATATTTCTGCCTCGTGCACATGAACACACAGTTTTGATGTGTATCTTACAATAATCTGTGAACAAGTATATTCCTACTGGTATTAAAAAATATATTAAATAAAAACACAAACAATAATATCTTTTAAATCACCACTAAAACTTACGATTAATAATGCTTGGCTCAAAACTAAAAAAAAAATTACAATAAGAGATAGTTTTCATACCAATCAATAATTTATTGCTATTTTATTAAATACATAATAAAAATATTTCATGGGTGTTTAGTTCATCTTTGGTCTATTGTTAATTCTTTCTGCTGCATGAACATATTCTTACTTGTAATTATTTAAAATGTACATATATAATGCATACGTGCATGTATACTACTGACGCGGTCCCCGCTACCTCTGACTATTTAGACGTGATTTTTGCTCGGGTTTGTGATCTCAGGGAAGGTCCGGCCTTGTGGCTAGAGGTAGGGGTAAACGCAGTAGGGCCCCCCGAGCTGTTATGGCCACTCGGGACGCCTGAAGAATAACAGAAAGTTTCTGGAAGATATTTGGTGAATTTAATACAGCACAGCCCAATACATGGTGCTGCCCGTTTTGGCCGTAACGGTTTGCCCGACGCGACTAGTCACACGCGCAGCTCACTTCCTCAGTGGCGGCTCACGATTTTAATGCGCGTGAGGGGCGGACTTGTACACGTGATGCGACAGTTACAAAAATACACTCTAACATGACGAACAATCTCTTGACGAACAATACACTTCACTACTACCTAACACTTAATAAACTGGGCTAGTGGCACGTAGGCCCGTGTCTCCGGCGACTCTACGTGATACCTAGATGTGTCCCAGGGACTGATTCGTTATTACGTTCGGTGGCACGATGCCGTGCAGCGGTGATACCTAAACTCTGACATGACAGATTACACTTTGACGAACAACTATTTCACTACTACATACCACTTAATAAACTGGGCTAGTGGCACGTAGGCCCGTGTCTCCGGCGACTCTACGTGGTACCTAGATGTGTCCCAGGGACTGATTCGTTATTACGTTCGATGGCACGTGTCGCCTGCTGGCTGCTCCGTGCGGGCTAAAACTTAGTAGCCGGTAAGCTAAGTTGGGCGTGAAGCGCCGAAGTAAATTCTCGTAAACTTCCCACAGTACTTACGTATGACGTAGAACACTCATCTTGGAGCACTGATTTAATTAAGTTAAATACCTCATAGTAGATTGAGGCCGACCACGGAACTGTACGATAAGTTTGAAAAGATAAAACACTATTGAAAACTACATGTCGGTGAAAGCAAATGTTGATGGTTCCGCGTTGCGCGCAGGCTGCCGGGCTGTTCGAGCTCCTGGAGGACACTGGCTGTGTCGCCGCGCGCGATCCCCCTCCCGCGGAAACGTGTGAATTTCGCGGGAAACTGAACCGGCCAGGTTCGGGACAAATCGCACAGTGAAACATGATTTTGCAAGGACTAAAATATAAATTGATGAAAAATAATGTTTAATAAAAGCTGTGAAAAAATATACATAAATTAATTTGTTGTAGTGCGGCGGAGGGATATGCCACACCCGGCTGGATCCTTCCGCCGGCGCAGCACTCGTTGCATGGCGTTCGCCTCGTCGCACGAACTAGACTTTGCTGCGCGCACGAGCGCGTTCAGTGCACACGCTTTTGCGAGACGTTGATGAGGCATAGCGGTCTATGCGACATAGAGGAGCATTGGCGGTCGGCGTCACTACATACCAAGTTTTATTGCATAATCGTCGCACATTTTCTACTAAAATCAAGTTTGAAAAGCAGGGGTGCGACGTTCATTCGAAATGTTTTTCTTGTTAGGTAAAGTTATTCATAAAAACAAAACCCATTAATGTAAAGTACGTTTATTTAAAAAATAATAGAGTATATAAGAGCACGCCAAACAATTTAAATTAATAAGTAATGCAACTAAAACCTTTCAACTTTAAATAGAAAAACAAAATATGTGACCCGAATGCGAGCCTGAACTAACGCATAACTATCGTCGTAGTACACACTTACCGTGAAAGAGTGCGGGCTATCAAATGTAGTTAATTCGGCACTCGATAGAGTGCTCGTTGCATGCAATCGGCAAGATATCAGTATCGATATTCGACTACATGTGCGCGTTCTATACGGGAAGCAACATAACCAAACATGAATGATGCCAACTAGCACTAGCTACATTTTTATAAACGGTACACCGCGGCGACGCAGACGAACAGATAAAGGTTATAAAGTTTTAAAACGTCTTTAAAAGAAAATTTACACATCAGATAGCTTTGTATTTCTGTTAGTTAAATAAGTGGGGTCTGCAGGCAGGTACCCGGGCCTAAAAAAGGGCTGTAAACTGCTCGACAAGGAGCCCCCTTTGCCCAGCAGTCGGTGGAGGTACTGAGGCAACCCCCAAGTCCCTCCAGCCCAGGCACTGTAATTGCCATTTTCCAGCTGGGGCAGACGGTGGTCGTCGCCGGACGAGTGTAGTCGCATCCGGGCCTTAACCGGCTGTAAACCCGTCGGGCTGAGATACAGCGGGTCGGAGGGTTATCCGAGGAGATGAGGACACCCCGTGGCTGCACTCTGAAGCGTGACGGTCTGGTCTGGCTACCGGCGAACAGTCTGCCGAGTAGACTAAAAGTTGGTCGTAGTACGGGGAGAATCCACCATGTTTGAATGGTTCCCCGCTGAGGTTTCCTCTAAGGCCCAGGATTCTTGTTGGGAAGGACTCGTACTTGGGAGTGGTGCCCCGAGTGCTTTAGGGGCAGGTATCAGGGTTCCCTAGCCCTTTGACGTGCTGACGTAGTGAGCGACGCGGACAGCTCCGGTTACCAGCCTGGATAGCTGTGAGAGGTTGGGTACGCCTCCACCGGATTGTGGGTTCGCTGGGTGATTGAGGAGTCCCAGTTTGAGGCGGGAGACTGGGGGTAGGTGCCAGAAGTGATGACAACTCCGGAGGGCTAAGGGAGCATCCAACTTTCCGGTGAGCTGAGTGGAGTAGGGGGCCAGAGGTGGTACATAAGCTGGGATGGGTAACCTCAGCCTCTGTGTATAGCCAAAAGCTCTAACGCCCTTCCCGGTTGCGTATTAAGCGTATCTGCATCCATGCCCATGGGGGGCCCAGGGCGGTAGGGCCTAACGGCTAAGAGCGCTGGGTCATCAAACAAAAGGGGGGAAAACCCATTTAGTCTAGTTAAATACAGTAGAATCCCGCTGATGCGACCCCTCACGGTTCCCGGAAAAACGGACTTATAAACGAAATGGTCGCAATAGAGAATTTGGGCCAATTTTTACCCCCCCCCCCCCCCCACACACAATAAAAAATATCCAAATACATAAAATACTCGCGCTAAATGAATTCGCGTCACATGAGTTCGGCTATGCTAGCCGGCTGGTTATTTTCGTTCAAAACGTGGCGAAGGAACTTGTGTGGATCAGGTAGAAAACATTCGGCTATAAACGAAAGATATAAGAACAATGCTATCCTGAAATGCTGTGACATGTTTTTGGAGTAGATAATCAGCGGCAGACGACAGGATGCGCTCTCGCCCTGCCGTCAGCGATGTTTATTTTGACAGCTCAAGCAATTATCTTTTCCTCGTCCCTTCGCAGCGTAAAAAAAAAAGAAAAAGAAAAGAAAAAAACACTTCGGAATGCAGATGGAAAAGTAACTAGGCAGTAAAATAAATATATTTACGGCCCTGCTAAATTTTTCTATTGAATAAAATTTGAGGTTATTAGTGATTTTTCAGCAGAAACTGCTGTGTGACTAATAATCAAATTGTATCATAATAACTTAAACTTATGAAGTATTAAATATTTATTAATGGCGAAGGACAGTCTTATAAGCCCATAAAAATATTTATTTTACAGAGAATGGACTATACAACCTGGCTTTTTCTGCACGCGGTGTGGGAGGGGAGGAGGATGCTGACAGTTTCTCACGCAGAAGGTTGAAATAAGGGAGGGCATGTGTTGAAATGTTAGTTGGTAAAGCAGAGGGGGGGGGGGGGGTGGTTTTTACAATGTTTATGGCTCTGGGAGGGATGAGTCTTGAAGAATTAGCAGGGGATGGGAGAGGTAAGTGTCACATCACGTATGACGTCAAGCTGCCGGGCAGGTAAGATAACATGACAGCTGAGACGGCTTTTCGTGCGATAGTGGTCGCGCCGAGCTCGGCTAGACACTGCCGCGTGGACAGTCTAGAGGGGTGGTATCTATTTTTAGCCGTCTTTTGTATGCCTGCCTGCTTACCGTACAGCTCCCGCCAAGATAAACGTGAACACATAGCGCCCAACAAAGTGTAACAGACTTGTTTATCAGCCGATTTTACGATTTTACTCAAATTTTCGACTTTCTCTGCTTAAATTTTGTACGGTTTCTCAAAAAACGGTCGTATACACGGAATGGACGCATCAGAGGGGGGTCGCATCGGCGGGATTCTACTGTAAGTAAGTGGTAATTTCTGAAAAATATTAGATTTCTACTTTAAAATACATCGTTTTAAACGGAAAAAATACCTACACAAAACGCTTGGAATGAAATAGCGGGACCAAAAACATCATGCGACGTTTATGGGAAAGGACGTTTTATCAAAATTTTGACGCCCTAAAATATGAGAGTGATGATTATGCTATAAAATGGGTATATACACATTCCCCCTTATACATGTTTAGGCCCCTGACCGAGATCTTTCACTTCAGCCATGGTTATGAAGTCAGTGCTGACACAACTGTAAAGACAGTTGATAACAAGCCAAACAGAGGACATATCAAATTGAGGACCCATAAAGCTTAGCAGCTATATATTTTTGTAGCAAAATTAACTAACTATGACAACTTTAGGTATATAATTTTAATAAGTATTATTTTTAAGTGTGGATGAATTTTTTTTAATCGAAGTAAAACTACTAACAATTCAAATAATAAATATAATACATATAAAAGTAACATAATTTATTTTTCAAATGAGACTTACAGGCAAAATTAAATGAATTTGTTTTGATACTGATCATATATATGTACTCATGTTCGTAAGCAGATACTTACCACAGACCCAGCATTTCACAAGAAACTTATAGTATATATTATTCTCTTTAAACATATTCAATCACTAGAATACATAAACAACTTGGATAAAGAAGGTGAATAATAAGAAATAAATAGGTAATGAATAAATAGAACAAGACCATGTCATAGTCAATCATCTGCGTGATGGAGTTAAAAAATATATTAAGTTAACCATATTGTTATGATTTACTGCGGGTTCGTAAAGGATATCCCAATTACAGATTTTTATCACACACACAGTTTTATTAATTGCCACTACTTAAGTCACTTACAAATAATATAAAATGGCAAATAATCAATGGCACTTAAAAATGTTGCTTCCCCAGTCACTCGTTCGACACACCTCGCTGGCCGCACCTCTGGCGCAACTCTTGCCGCAGCACCCCTCGCGGGGCTCAGTCCCGCACTCCGCCGCCGCCGACACTTGCCTTCGCCGAGGATCCGCTCGACTCCTTGCTCGGAACTTCGCTCGGTAATCCTCCGCGCCCGCGACTCTTTTGTCCGGAAACTCAGCCGCGGGAAAACTCCTGAATCCACTGAACTCACTCACTCCCTGCCCTGGAACCTTCGTCCAAGGACTTCGCCACTCTGCCGCACCCGCGGCACTATCGCCCCGGAAGCTCTGCCGCGGGAGAACTCCCGTCTGAACACGCCGAACTGACTCCCTGCCCTGACGTCCTCGGGCATATATATAGGCCCCGGCGCAATTCCAGAAATCACGAGAGCGGCCGGGGCGTCGCGTCATCACAAACCGTCCCGACGGCAGAAAACACGTCTCGAAAACACGTGTCGGCGGCTCGCGTAACTCCGCAGCTGGCAACTAACATTGCCGCGCGGGGGGAGCGGAGGGCTGGAGGGAGATAAAGCAGCGACCCAGGTGCGGAAAGCACGTCTCATGTTACGGCGGCATGTGATGCAGCCCAGCTAGCTCTGCTCCTGTGCGTGACGTGGCCTTACTAACATTCATAACAATATAATATAACCTTTCTGAAAGGCATGAATTGATTAATGTAAGATTTTGCAATTTTTTTTGCAAGTATAATAATTATGTTTATTGCTATCTAATATTCTATCTAATTATCTAACCATTATAATAAATTCTAAGTGTTCTCTTTTTAAATAAATATAAGTTTATTTTAATCTATGGTAAAGAAATGCAGACAGTTTTGTTAAAAGTAAGTAATTTAAAATTAATCCAAGTTATAATTATCAGCTTCACTGTTTATTTCTGAAATGGTGAAATTGTTACAATTTTAGAAAAATAAGTAAACAAAACTATCTTCCAAAGTGCAGTAGAACCCCAATTATCCGTGTTAATGAAGGGGAAGAGTGAGTCGGATAATCGAAAATCGCGGTTAACCGAGTCATGCTTGCCTCAAAGGTCATTAGCCCACAGACAGCCATCTGTGGACATTCGGAGATTACATATATACATATGCTTTGTGTGCGTGTGCGTTGTTGACATAGAAGCGGACTGCTTAGTGCTGGGCAGCAGTGGTTTTTAAGTCTTTCGTGTGCGGAGACGTGGGCACGCGAGTCGTTGTTGCACCGAGGTGTGTGACTAGCCGCCCGCCAGTCCGAGGGCCCAAGACAGCTGATAGCTGCCTAGGTCACGCATTCTTTTCATCGCCCGTAACCGACGCTGCCACACTTCGCTCATTGCTCTGTTGTCAGTAACACCATCGGGCTGGTTATTGTTTTACAGAACGACTGCCTTCAAAATTCTTTTCGAGATAAGATTTTTCATACCAGTGCATTGAGACTTGATTTGATGGTTTTGAAACGGTGTCTCTGTCTCGTATAATTCACGGTGTTTTTATCCCCCTTTATTTATATGAATTTAAAATGTTAGATTTTTTATTTTTAGTTTGCTGAACGTGGAATTAGTGCAAAAACGGCCTATTATGACTTAGTGTTGCAGATGGGTCGGAAATCTTATAACGACCACATCTCTATAACGACCCTAATCTCGGGAACCGTGAGGGGTCGTTATATCTATTCTCCGTTCACTCTTAGCTGAGTTTTGAAATAAACAAACACCGTCGTATCACTGTGCCGCGTCAGCAAGTAATAGGCTGAATTTATCTTGCGTGCCAAGCACTAGTTGCAACACACACACTTCCGTACAGTCGGTGCTCATAAAATAACGGAGAAGTAATATAACAGGAAAATGGTTGTTCTGTGAAGCCTAGTTTTTTTAAAAAAATTACGTCTGCTGTGATAAAATTACGCCACTTAATGCTACACCCTCCGACCTTTTCTGTTGAAACCATTCAAACAAACAAGTGTCCAAGCTGCTAAATGTGGATTCGTTCATCGTCTTGAGTTTATTTAATCCACTTGAAGTGTCAGCCTGTGAAGCAAACTGAAGGATTTTTTCGCGATTTTTTATGATGTCGCGCACTGTTGTGTTACCGACATTAAACTCAGTCGCAAGTTTGCAATCGTTTCTCCACTCTGAAATCTTTCTATAATTTTTGTTTTGCTGTCGATGGACAGTACCACTCGCTTTCTTTTCTGTTCATTTGATGACATGATGAAATGTTGCGCTCAACACTTCCGCACAACACAACGGTATAATCCGTCGGAATGCAGATCACTGTTACAATACATAAAATTATCACCACCTTGACCTTTCAACAACGTACACTAATGGAATGGACTGTCTCCATGCGCCGGGTAATCTCTGTGGCACGGCGCTGTGCTGCGCGCGGGAGTGTACAGTCCGGTCATGCGGACGTGGAATCGCGCACCAGTGTATAATCTATTCACGTAACATGGAACACAAAAATATTATGTACATACGTATGTATGTACTAGTATTTTTTTTTTAACTTTCTGTGTATATAAACATAACTGAGTCAAAGTACTTTGACCAACATACATTTTGCAAAGTATTTTAACATTTACATACATTTTGAATCATTGGTTATATGTAACTAAAATATTGGACTTGATGGACATAAATCGCGGTTGATCCGCGAATCGGATGATCGAGTCGCGGATAATAGGGGTTCTACTGTATATCTCTTTTAATTCAGTCCCCTGCAAGTCTAGTAACTCCATAATATTAGTAAGGCGGTCCATGAAAGGTCATTGCAAAAAGTATTTTCTAAATGGATAGAAAATAAAACTTTATATTAATGAGACATACCTCCCCCACCCAGTGGTCTTTGAATTATATGCTACAAGTAATAATTCTTTTTATTTCTGCATGTAAACAAACCAGAAAATTAGGATATAAATATTATGGATCTTATTAAACTAAATAACAGGAGGTATGAAGTCTGTAAATAACCATGTTAGTTATAAGTAAGGCTATTGTGTAATAGAAACACATGGACCCAGTTGCAAAGGATTGTGGTTTGTTTTCACAACTCTTTTAAGTGTTGTATTGTTAGCTAGGATTGTAAGGTGCTCTATGATTCGCCGATGACTCAAAATCATTCCAGGATGAAAAAATATGGATTTGTTTGTGGCCAATGTTAAGTCCTTGCTCTGGCACTTGCCGTAGCAGGATGCGCCATGTGGTGGCTTGCTAGTTAACATTTTACTGTGGTTTCAAAAGAATTTCAAGTTTGTGGTCCGGCCCACAATGTTGAACTTTATTTTGGACATTTGGAAATCAGATTATTAGACCAAAGGTGACAGCGTAAACCTGAGAGGACCCATTTTCATAAATTGTTAGCCATACTGAGAAGACAATTGTTTCTCAGCCATTTGTACCAGGAGTTGGTACGTGACAGTCAAATTTCAGTAACCAACACTAATTAAACATTGTGTCGAAGTCATAGGCGTGCGCAGGACTTCAGTATTGGTGGTGCCAAATTACACAGCAGCCCTGTCATTCACAGACCCCGAGCCTAAAGCGGGGGGTCCGGGGGTCCTCCCCCGGAAATATTTGGATTTGAAAGCGCAAAATGGTGCTATTTAAGGTGTTTCCGAACAAAAACATTAAATACACAGATGTAAAAATTTTAAATTTTTTTATGACAAATTATGGATTTGAACGTTATAATCACCAGGAAAACTACTAAACTATGTACAGTTTTAAGCTTTGTTGAGCCATAAAGTAAATTGCACAAATTGTTTGCACGGAATTCATGCTGGTGGCTTTGAAAAATCGTACTTATATGTTTTCTGAAGACGCCAAATAAATGCTAGAAAAAACATTCTCAAATGTTTAGTTTTAAAATCAACAAATGTAGGGAGTTTTGTAACATACCTAAAATATGTAAAATATTAAAATAATAAAAATACACAAATAAGAGTGGGCAAAAGTTTTAACTTTTGGAATACAACAAAAATGTTTTGTCGGCGACTGCATATAAGTCATCGAGTAAGCCTATCCTTTTAACTAACTAAACTCTCTCTCTTTTTTTAAATAAACCCTGGCGGACGGCGGCTATTATTCCGTGCGCCTGCCGAGTGGAGTGAACAGTGAACACCGAGCGCGCATTCTATGTAATTCGAGGAGAACTATGAGAAGTATTTACATTTCAGAAGTTTCGTAGCCGCGGCCCGCGTGTACAACACAAGTAATTGCAACTGGCTTGTTTCCGTGTGTATAGTTGGTTCGATTGATAATTGATATACTGATAGTGTTATGAGCACATATCTGTAACTCATCACGATTGGAAAACATATTTTTTTTGGAAATAATATGGATTTTTGTAAGTATGTATTATTTCTGATTGTAAAAACCAAATAACGTTAACCCTAATGGTGGTGCCAAGGCACCTGTGGCACCTACCGTGCGCACGCCTATGGTCGAAGTGATGAATGAAGTCATCTGAGACAGTACAATTGTTAGAGATGAGAGAGTTGTATTTTGTCAAGTTTATGTTTTTCGTTGGTTAAAATATGGTCGCCAATGAGTTATGTGTTTTTTAGAAGGAAAAGTACAGTAAAAATCAGTATATTTTACGCGAGACTTTATTTCCTGCTTAAATTATTATTATTATTATTAAAAAAAAAAACGAATTAAAACATTATTTCCAAAGCCCTGAAATACTTTATTAAAGTGATCTATGTGTGTAACGGTCCAATCAAGTTAAACTAGGTCGAGGTCCGAGCTGTAATGAAGTAGGCAGTTGCAACAGTGATAAGTTTGTTTACAATGGTTCAGCAGCAGTACTTTCAAATCCATAACTATATGGATTTTACCCAGATTCTCCTCACTCACATTTGTTTCATGGTACCCAGAAACAACTTTAGTTAAGAGTGATTTTTCTTAAGTCACATCTTTTTAGTTGGGGCAATTACTGTGTAAGCATTCCACATTGTGTCTGGTTGCAAATTATGTCATTAAATATACAGTAAAAGATGTTATTGTTTACAATAGGCAAGGACTCAAAGTTAACAATAATTGGGATATTTCCAAGGAAATGATATATATGTATGTGTACATAGTTATATATAATTTAACTTCTGTCATCATAGTTTACAAATATTTTTAGTACAAAACTTAAATAAGCAATAATAACAAAAAATTAATAATCGGTGGCACAACCAAGCCATAAGGCTAATGTATGTTTACCTGTTATGGTGCCCTTGTAGCCCAATGGTATAGTGTGGTTGTCTCGCACATTGACAATACGATCAAACAGCCTGTGGTTTGCATTTGGGTCGGGAGGTACCGTTCCCCACTGAATTCCATCCTACAAACATATGACCGAAACTGAATAAGTGATAACATGATGAAACAAGCTGCATTATACACACAAACTCATTTTTGCAGTCACATGCTTGACCACACATACACACACACACACACACACACACACACACACACTATATATATATATATATAAATATATATATATATATATGTGTATATATATATCGACACACACACACACAAAAACATTTTTTTTGAGGGACACTATTTTTCAACAAATAGAACTAGGAATTCAATACACTAATTAAATTAACTCTAATGAGTGTAGAAAATTTTTTACACTTTCAATTAAAAAGAAAAAAGGGTGTACTTAGTATAACAAAAGAAACTGAGATAAAACCAAATAAAACTTTAAAGTTTTTTCTACGATACTAAAACAAAAAAAGGAACAAGCTTATCAAAATGTAAAAAAAATATAAAAAGATAAATTCTAAGCTTGTTCATACTACACATGTTAAATAAATGTTTGTTTTTAAAATAAAAAAAAATATTGAAAAGAAATTGTGAGAATAACTTATGCATGGCTTTAAGTAAAATAAATAATAAATTCACTCATCATTAAGTTCAAAAATATTGGCATTCTGCCACATAACATTGATTGCTCAATCACATTGAAAAACTGTACAAATATAATTATACAATCTCACCTTGTTTAGCAAATAAATATTTTAATAAATCATTTAGACTCTAGGATTAATATGTATTAAAATAACAGATAAATATTTATTTAAAAAAATGTGAGTGAGTTTTCCAGTGCTCACCAGTGATGTTCATAAACAAGCCAATTCATGTGTTGTGTTGCAAATAAACTTATAATAATAAAATTGGACACAAAATCTAACATAGAATTCTTTAAAATTATGCTAAGCGTGATAAATCTACGCAAAGTATTCTTTTTATGGAGAAATGGTAAAACTTTCCTCTTTTTAAAACCTAACTACGATTCTGTTTAACAAGATGGAACTATTGTTTTTTCAGAGCTAGCCGAACAACAGGAGTACCGAACACGTCACGTGTAAATGCCTCAACGCTGAATATGTAATATATTCGTCTAGAATTGAATTATCATTGCCTATGATTATGAAGTTACACTTCTTTAGGCTCATCGAGTGTGAAATTTTAGTATACATGCCAAAAATGCAATGAAATAAGCATGTATTACAAAATGGAAATTTAACAGGTTGAAATTCCAATGTGCATGCACGCTATAGCCACGAGCCAAAGTCATCAAAATGGAAGAACCATATACAGTGAAAGTCCGTTGTAGCGAATACGGCCTCTAACGTAAAGTCCGCTATAACGATAATTGCCATCGGCACCGTCAGTTTTGCATATGCTGCGTAGGATAAAAATTTCGGAAATAACGAATGCAGCGTGGGCTCATTTTCGCTATAGCGATAGATTAAACACCTGTAATTTTGCTATAAAACAATGATAAAACGTCTAAAATTTCCTTAATAAATGAAAAACAGCTTCGCACAATTCCACGCGTCCGGCAAATAAACAACGCGCATGACGTGGCCGTCTTGGCAACACCGCACAAGGTGGGGCCCCGCAGCGAGCATAGCTTGCCTCGCGGCGATGAAAGCAAGACGGCCCCGCTGCGAGAATTACTTATTTAGAATCGCGCCGACTGTAGCCCGTAAATGAGCATAACTCGTCTCACACTTGCATCGTAAGCATGCGGGGAGTTGACGAACACGGAACTTGTCGAGCTCGTCTCTTCTAATCATAACAAAGATGACGACGAACCAAGTGTCGTATCTGTTCCGTCGAAAATGTCAATGATGGAGGCACTTGACACAATCAGTCGTTTTTATCAGCATACAAATGCTTCGACGAAAGATTTGATGAACTTCCAAGAGGTCCAGTCGTTTATTTTGTCCGAAAGTCTAGTGAAATCATGGCAAATGAAAATTGATTCGTTTTTTAAAAAGTGATTTTTAATTTTGTGTTATTTTCCAAGGGTCTGTACGAGCGATTATTTTTGTGTTACTAACCAATTGTCGGAAAAATTATTTTATATAATTTGTAAGGTTGTCCAACGTAATTAGAGATTAAAATTTTTTTTTTTTGTATTAAAAACTCCGCAAATATGCACCCGATATCATTAGCTTAGCGCACGTCTCCAGCAAACCAGCTGCGGTCAAAGCGACAGGAAGTGGCAGGCATGACCTTGCGTGACCCCGCCTGCCCGTCTCCATGTAAACAAACAGCTGTGCACTTAGCCACGATGTGCGTGACGGCCTTATCACGGCCACGCGGTCTCATATTTCGTAGTCGGCAAGTGCTGATATACCTTAAAAATGTTATTTTAGTAAGTTTTATGTATATTTCCTTTACTTTGGTTGTGAATTTCCATAGTAAAAACAAGCGAGAAAATAATATAATTTAAAAATACTGCAAAAATAAGATTTTTTTTAAATTTTGGCTATAACGAAAATTCACTATAACATAAACTTTTGGCGCCGTTATAAATTTACGTTATAACGGACTTTTACTGTATATTGCACCCATATATATTAATTTTTGTTAGCTTCAGGGAATGTACTAAGCATATTGGTGTGGTAAAGTATTCTTTATGGTAGTAAAACTATACTGAAATACATTTAGTAAACTTGAATAGTCATAAGATATAATTGTAACTTTAAAATACCTATAATTCGTTTGCCAGGAAAATTGTGTTGTAACTAACTTGGCATTAATAATATTTAACATTTTGTTGGTTCATTAAAGCATTATGAACACGGCACTATCTTTTGATTATTTTTCAAACTAAAAGTTGCAGTCCAATAGATACATTAAAATAAAATTTTTCTGAAACATTTTAAAACCATGTAACACTAAATATATGTATTTATATTAGTTTTTTTTTGCATAAATGACATAACCTGTCTGTAAATACTTCCTACAAACAACCTTAAGCTTATTGAGGTGTTTCAACATTTAAGATTTAACAATAAAAATTTCTTAATGAAATTCTAATATTTAAAATGGCATCAAATATATGTAGGCTAACAATTTCTTATGTGTCTGCAGTATGACCAACACTGTACTATCTTTACATTTCAATGTAATGTTAACAAATGATTGTAAAAATTTTAACCCGTGTTTTTTCAGTTGTCATTATTTCTGTTTGTGACTACAAATTACAACATTAAGTATAAAAGGATAGTTGTACTATTATAAAGTTTACATTTAAGCAAACAAACTTTAAATGTCTATGCATAATAGAACAAATGTGAGTATAAATTATGAAACATGGTAAGGACATAAGTAAAACAACATATTTTCATTTCAATTATTATTAGCAGAGGGCAGTAACTATGCTATGTTACAAGTTACCAACATAACTAGACATTTGTGAGAAACTGCCTAGTTACCAATTTGACAACACATCAAATGATTAAGATATCACTTAAGTATCCGTAAGTACACCTAATCAAAATTGGCTTCATGACCATAACTACATTACATAATCTTCAGTATAAAATACGTACTATACATTATTTCATAGTAATATACCCAGTAATTTTACTGACAATTTCTGAACATAGCAATGTTATAAACCACTTACTTTATACAATCAAGAGTTAAATAAAATAGGTACATCTTAATGAAAGAAATCCATTTGTAGTGTCATGCCAAGGATAGAGCGTACATGGACGGAATGGGCCTGACTCTTGATGGAGCTGGCTTTCTTTCCAGAGGAACAGAAGTAGTGAAGTGTGAGAAGTGGGCTGAGGTAGGTTTGGAGCATCGACGGAATGCCACCTGCCAGCTCACAGCAACATTTGCCACATTTCTAACTCTAACAGATCTAGGTGAAAGGCAACGGAAAGGAACCCACAAGGTCTTGGTGGGAGGTGAGTCATATGACTGCTCAGCCACCGAGGGCTGTATTATTCTCAAAAAATTACTATATTTTCATAACTGCTACTAGTTAATTTTGATTTTTTGTACTATACAAGGTAGGAAAATTATACAAAAAACTACATTAAAATGTAAAAACTAATATGATGCTGGGAGCTGCTAAATAACAGTTGAAAATAAAGAATTTTATCTATTTTCCGAGTGAAATAATTACTCCAATACCATTTCAATAAATATTATTAAAATATATATAAAAGTAACAAACCTTATAGAGGACGTGTGGTTTAACACACATTGTAATACTCTTTCCAACCAAGTTTGCTTTATAGAAATTTTCCACCAAATTTTCGAGTTTTCGAACTATGTCTTCATCAACCATGTCAGAACCACAAGGCAAATGTTCAGCTTTAGAGTATGGCTGCTCTTTTAACCAGTTGACTATTTCTGCAGTCTTGTTAGACCTAAAACCAATTAAGTTAGTAAAAATTACAATCAAACATGACCATAAATCTCTTTGTTGAGTCAAAATGTTAAAACCACATTATATTGCATGAACAAAAACAAAGAAAAACATGGACACAGGTGCCTAGAGGTCTTGCAGGGGAAGTCGCTGCCCACACCTGGTGTCTGCAGGCAAACCTCGGGACAGCACATGTGAAAATAACATAAAAAAAAAAAAAAAAAAACACACATTCACACAAACAATCCATTTTAATATATTTTGCTGTGCAAGAATGTAACCTGCCCCAGTCTCAGCTTCCCTTGCCGAGGCATGCTATACTTTGGTCTACAACAACCACACACCCATCCTCCAGTTACTATACCACAGGTATGTCAAACAGCAATGATAAACCTTGCGTCCCCTAGTGTGTAGGTTCAGTGCGGATATTATGCGATGCCATGACTTACAACAGAGAATACGGTATATGTTATCCTGCACAGTAACCGTCCAGAACATTCACTAAGGATGGATGAATATTGTGCTGTTTCAACACTATGAATCACCTTGACACGAAACATTAGTTTAATCCTCATCATGTCAACTTGAATGGCTGTGCTTCTTGGGGTGGCTAAAACAAACAATTAAAGAAGAAGATTTAACAAATTTAGCATAGAAGTTTAGAGCCAAGTCAGATGTACTCCTTGAGAACTAAGATTTAGATATTTAGTTTGAAGATATTAGAATCACCAAACAAGTATCAGCATAGAATCACCAAACAAGTATCAGCAATAGGGTACAGAATTTTCAATGCAATAGTTGTCAGCAGAGCCAAAGGGCCTCTTGCTTTCCCAGTACTAAGTTATCATGTCAGTAAGGTTTTTCTAAAGAGATAAGTATTTTAGAGCCAGTTAAGTTAAGTCAAGGCAATGATATCAAAGAACAATGCAAAATGAGCAACCAAAACTGAATCTAACTTTGGACTTAAGTGTTTCATTATTATTTGCAGTTGTCAGGTTCCACTGTAGTTAAGAAACGAACTCCATGTGTATCACTTGCCATTTATCTTCATTAAAGATTTTTTCCCAATTAAATTTGTGATTTATATCTTATCTACAAAATCACAAGAGACAGTAATCCGCTATGGCCTTTAGTACAGAACCTTGTGATCTGGAAACTTATAGAAAACCAAATCACAATTACCGGGCTGGAATTTGAGATTGTGTCTTCCAGAATGGGAGTCTAGCAACTCACCACTGCACCACTTTGCTCCGTCAATCCACTCCTTACAGCCCGTAATTCTTACACTTCCCTTCTAGGTAGATATGAAGTTGTCAGCAAGACATAGAATCCACAATATTAGCTTTCATTTCTAAACTACATCAAAATACCTTAAGAATTCCATATTTCTTAATGAAAAATTATGTAAGTTCGTACTTTTTTATGCCGAACTCGGAAATGCCTCAAACTGCAATGATAAGTTAAAAATGTACATCTCCCCACTAACAGTTAAAAAAAATATATGAATTTAAAAATTGTATGAACCCAGTATGAGACCAAAATTTTAATAATAAATAAATTATTATATCAAAAGTTATAGTTATTAATTACAAAATTAATAAATTCAAGTGACGAAGGTTAAACAAATATGATTATTTAAATATTTATTTTCGTGAAACACGAAATTCATAATCACAAAGCACCAATTTTTTAAATACCAATTGTATCTCGTGACAATTTTTTCTACAAATGTCAGTTTGAACACACACCGTCTCACACCATAAACAGGGTACTTATGGGTGTAAGATTATGTTCATTAACAGTTACCACCTTACATTTTCACTTAGAAAACATGCAAAGCCAATAACCAAAATTTTTATAATCACAGCATAGTAAAGCAAATCTTGTTTATTTAACCTTTAGGCAGATTTATAAAATGTGTAAATGCTAAATTGCAAACACAAATAATTGCAAGAAAATCACAGTCATTTATTAGCAAAACAAATCACAAGATGTCACCAATGCTACAACTTGAAATAGTAAAACAGTAGAAAACCAATTTCTTCTGCAGACTTCTTTTGTTAATTTTCCATTTTTCATTAAAACATATAAACTTGTTAGATATTTTATTTAAAAAGTTGCTAAAATTTTAACAAGTGAAAAAATCATGTAAATAAAAAACAACTGCAGGCTTCTATGCACATTCCATTTTGGTATTTAAAAGTTCTCCAAGCACTTAATTTCAATACGGAAGGGTAAAACATAAGCTGAAACGCGAAATGTAGAAAGTTTGGTGATGCTTGCATTGCATTTTTGCTTTATAAAAGAGTCTTTTAAAACTTTGAAATTTAATTTTTTGCACCTTGCAATTCTTAAGTTGATGGATTTCTTACATAGTTTTTAGCCATACAGAACAAGTAAAAGCCTGAACTTTACAGAGTTTTCCTGAAGAAGCACATACAGTAAAACCTTTTTGTTGCGACCCCAATTATTGCGACCACCTCTCTATTACAACCCGATTTCAAAGAACCGTGAAAAAATTGCCGAAAATCTGAAGAAAATCGTACAGAAAAAAAGTTTCTTGTGGTGAGTAGCGTGTTACTGCGTTTCTCTTGCCGAGTGCTGTACTGCCGTAAGCAGCGCATATCTAAAAATAGATACCACTTCCTGTCGACCGCTGTCAGCGCTTGACAACCCCCATTCCACGTCCCTTTGCCGGCAGGTGCAGATAAAGGTTTTTGTGGCAACGTGTTTACGTTAGCTTTTTGTGAGTGTCTAGTGTGGTACGCAGTTAAGGCAAAGAAAGCTACCTGCTGGATTTCTCTTGATTTTGATTACTATCAGTTGACAATGTTTGCTTAGTTTTTGAAGTCCGATTTGGTATATTTTCTGGCTTGAATTTCTAAACTATTGTTGATGACTTATGCAGGTCCCCCCCCCCCCCCCCCCCCCGATTTTATGTGAACATGGTAGTCAGCTGCTCGCTCGCCCTTGCTCACCCTCTCCCCGTACCGTGCGCTGCTTGTACTTGTTAACAATCACGTTATCTGCTTAATTTTAACGAGAGTAAAAATATATTAAAATGTTAGCAAATTGATAAAAGCTTTATGTGTCCGCAAAACAGGACACAACACTGGCCCGCCAGTTGTTTTCATTCAAAACGTGGCTAAAGAACTTGCATGGATCAGGCTGAAAACATCCGGCAATACGTGTAGGTTATAAGGAATCTTGTTATGAATTGAGATGTTATGTTTTTCGAGTAGATATACATAGCGACCGACTGGATGCACGCCAGCCTCGACTTGTTTTAACTGCCGCAGCGATGTTTATTTTGACAGCTCAAGCAATTATCTTTTCCTGTGGGTTGATGGAAAAAGGTCGCTTCACCCAGCATAAAAAAAAGGCTACGCCACTTATTCCCCACGCAGGAAACACACTGGCTGCCGTCTGTCTCCCCCGCATTTATCTTTCTTCTAACATTCCACGTCTCGCCTCTTGCGCGAGGAATAACGAAGCGACCAAGCATTGGGCCGTTTTATGCTTTGTTTGGTGACAGCAGCTTGATTTTATTCGGTATATTCCTTTTCATAGGACCCTTGCTATTAAAATACATTTATATTTAAGTTTAAAAGATTGTAAATTCCTTACCAGAGATGACTGAACTCGAACTTGGTGTGAAAAGTGACATAGGTATTTTGACATACGTTTTTTTGGGCGTGTTTGGATGGGGGGGGGGGGAGGGGGAGGGGGTCCGTAAATATTTACAACGATCTTACCCCTCCCTCACCGCTTTAGTACCCCATTCATAATAGCCCAATTTTACAGGAGAAGGGAGGGTGAAAAGAGAATTTTCTCACTGAAGGTTTTTGAAAGGAGAGCGAAGTTGGGGTGTTACAAGGGAGGACACTAGATGGTTTGTGTGTCTGGGAGGGATGAGCTAGCCTTGAAGAATGTTAACGAAGGGAGGGAGGGGTGAGCTTATGCGTCATGAAGCCGCTGCCGCCAGCCAGCCAGCCGGGTGAGTTTCGTGTGCGCCCACTTGCGTTGCAGAACCTACCGCTGCCATATTTTTAAAGGAAATATCCCATGATTTTTTTGTTATTCTAACATGAATATATTTGGAAGTATTAAAGCCAACACAAAAATAGGCTTGTGTTAAAATTAACAGATTTTAATGATCTTTCATTTTGTTTTTTTTTTTTTAAATTTTTTTCTGATTTTCACATTTTAGTCAAAATGTCCAATTTTTTGACTGTTCCCGAGAATGTATTTTAAAATCACTGCTTCGTTAAATCCGGGGTTCATGACATCAGGGTTCTAGTGTATTTAACTATGGGAAGCAGAAAACATACATGTAAACCAACCAGTAAAAATAAACTGTCTTTTGACATATTTTCTTTAGAGGTGGCCTGTAGGGCAACGGACTTGTCATGAAGGTTGAAGTGGGTTTAAAGCAAAGCCGTCTAGCATTGTGAGTGAAAGCATCCTGCCATTGTAGGGCTGATTTCTTAAAGGTGAGGGGAGGGGGGGGGGGGGGGTTTGTGTGAAACCAACTGAAAATTTCGGAAAACATCTATTACAACCCCCCCCCCCCCCCCCTAATACGACCCTATTCCTGGGAACCGTGAGGGGTCGTTTCAGAGAGGTTTGACTGTATTTATTTTATCCAAGGCAATGAACTGCTAAAAAAATAAATTTTACAAATTTTTTCAAAGGTAGAAAATTTAATAATATTCAAACATACACTCAGTTTCCAGACACATGCTTGGCAACTTAAAGATTTTGCTACACAGTTCCTCTGTGGCTGGAAGTATCACTACCACTCTCAAGCCAAAATGCCTGCAGCCCACTGAGAGTAGCACCTATCGCGCCAAACCTCAACATGAGAATGTAAAATATTTTACCAAAAATATGCACTACGCATGATGCCTACTCTTAGCCAAAGTTTAACTGCTGTAGGCACAATTAAAATTCATTATATTTAAAAAAAAGTCTTTTCATTTCATGAAAGCAGGAAGGATAAAATTTAAAAAAAATTTTAAAGTTACTATGATGTTACCCTGATAAATATACTTAAAATTAAAAAATCTTGTAGAGATAGTCACTCAAACATGAGTGTACAATAGGGCCGGCTAACATTTACAATAAATAAAACTATACATATTAATATAAGTTTTCGTTTTTTTAAAGCAGTAAAACATCTAAAGACAATTGCAAAAACAATATATTACCGTGTTTTATCGCATAATGGTTGCAAGCGCGTAATCGTTGTAACCATATTTTAGGCTGTCAAAATTGGGATAAAAAAACTTCTCGCGTAAATGTTGCATGATGTTTTTGGTCCCGTTAGTAGATGCCGAGCGCTTTGTGTAGGTATCTTTTCCGTATAAAACAATGTATTTTAAAGTAGAAATCTAATATTTATTCGGTCATTACCACTTACTTAATAAATTAACGGAAAAATATGAAGTTGTTTGACGTGTAAATTTTCTTATAAAGACGTTTTTAAACGTTATTTCCTTTATCTGATCGTCTGCGTCGCCGCGGTGTATGTACAGTAAAACCTCCATTAACGAATATTCTATTTAACTAAAAACCCCGTTAAACGAAATAAAATTTTGGTCCCGCTGAACCTCCATAAGATCAATGCTGTTTTAACCTCAAAATACAGAATTTTATTTGTTCCGAAATAGTGAAATTCCCTTTACAACCAACTGCCGCTTTTGAAAAACGCGCAAAAATAAACATCTCCTACAAGACATCGACTAATTTTTTTGCATTCACTGCTTAAAAATACGTGCGTATAACCTTAAAATAATATGCACCATCACGGAAGACAATAAATAAACAAAGCATCATGGATAACACACGTCGTGTATACATGCCACACTTTGTTCAAAATGGTGGGTACATTTAGCGCTAGTGGCGGAAACCTCCCGTACCATCGTTCTGGCAAGACGAACTAGTATATTTTGCGTTTCTATGGTTAAAGATGCGCACACGCAAATATTTTTAGCTATGGTGTAGTACAATTACCATTTTTTTTCAGTCTTCACTGTTGTTTATTTATTTCCACACGTAGTTACGGAAATAAACACGGTAATACTGTAAAATGAATTCTAATCCTAAAAAGCGGCGACAGATTGACATTAAAATAAAATTAGAAAGTTTAAATGCAGTTGATGAAGTTGGAAAAAAAAGTGATAATGCTAAACGTTTCGACATCCCGGCGTCTACACTTTCGACCATATTATCCAACCGGGAACAGATTGAAAACAACGCTTCTCTGGTAGGAACAAATCGAAAACGTGTGAAAGTATGTATAAATGATGATTTGGACAAGATAGTGATTTATTTCGACCTTATTAAACATGCCATTAAACAAGTGTATTCTATGTACTTTTTCATGTTTAATTCCTCATATTGTATTAAACAGTCAGAAAGACAGTTCTAGCCATTTATGTGAAGCTTTATGATGACTAGAAATATATCGTGCGAAACCTCCATTTAACAAACCCCTTTACAACAAACACAACAAATTTTGGTCCCTTGATATTTGTCCAATAGAGGTTTCACTGTATAATCTAAAATTTGTTTCGGTCATTACCACTGATTTATTTAATTAACGGAAATACAAAGTTGTCTGACATGTAAATTTTATTTTGAAGACGCTTTTAAACGTATTTCCTTTATCTGATTGTCTGCGTTACCGCGGCGTACCGCTTATAAAAATGTAGCCAGCGCATCATTCATGTTTGGATATGTTGCTTCCCGTATAGAGCGCGCGCACCTAGTCGAATATTGATACCTCGTCGATTGTAGGCAACGCGCGTGCTCTCGGTTAGGTGCCGAGTTAACTACATTTGATAACCCGCATTCTTATGTGGCAAGTGTGTACTACGACAAGTTAGTTCATTTCAGATTCAAGTGGCTTGCGTTCGCGTTAGAGTTTTGGTTTTTCTATTTAAAGTTGAAGAAAGGTTTTTGTTTAAGGAATTATTAATATAGATTGTTTGGCGTGCTCTTGTAGACTCCACCTTTTTTTAATTAAATATACTTTCCATGAACGGGTTTCGTTTTTATGAATAACTTTACCTAACAAAAATTTTTTTTCCTGCATAATCGTTGCACCCCTACTTTTCAAACTTGATTTTAGAATAAAATGTGCAACGATTATATGAGAAAACACAGTATATTTATTGTACTGAACATAATTCTCAAACACGCTATCAAAATTCTCATACACAAACCATTTAATGTTGTAATTACACCCAAATGTGTGTATCTTAAACAAGAACAACCAATATAAATAATTATTTACTTACTTGGGACTTTCATGACCATTTCCATCATTTATAACTTTTGTGGGACTTTTGACCTGTGAGCCAGTCAGAACAACCGTTCCTCTGCCACTTGGCAGTAGTAAGTGACTCCAGATTACGTACTTGAAAAGTGCAGTCACACATTACTCTGGCTTTTTAGCACTGAACAGGCCCAATAACTTACCCTTCAGGGAACAGCTGGTTTTCATAGAAGACATCATTGCCAGTATTCTGAGCAAGATATTCAAACAGTTCTGGGAATTCGTGTATGTAGTCTTTGACCAGTTCTACAGCTTTATGTGAGTACAACCACACTTGACCATCCTTCCTCGTGTAGCCTGGGACCTGCCGGGTAATACAATTATCTCGGTGACCACAAGACACACAATATCATCAAAGCAAGTAACATTTGTTATCTTTAAAAGATATTTCTCTGAGTCTCTGAGTAGTATATACAACAAAAAATTTATTATAAACAAAATGTTAATTTTTATGCAATTAATTTTTTATCTTAATATGCACAAGTTTTGTGGTGATGATTGAAAACAAATAAACACATTTTTAAAATGTAAGAGCTTTCATACATTTCTATTAATAATTTTTTAATCCTAAAATTGAGGAAAGTTTACAGAAAAATTTACATAAAGTAAACTCCCGATTATCCGGGTGCGGATTATCCAGTTTGCGGGTTAACCATGGCACATTTCACTTCCATAAACAATTTTTTTTTACTTTTTAATTTATTTCCGTGCACGCACAATGACGTCACTTGTGTAACATTAAATCCAATGCAATTAATTAGTAATGCAACAAATTAATCATGTGATGCAACATCAATATTTTGCTCTTTCCTCAATAGCTATTCGCTTCCTTCATTGTGTATTTATTTACGATGATGGCCAAGTTTCAGCCAATATTTATATTCAACTATTCCTCATGTCAGGCATGCAGCAGTAACTCTGGAGAGAGAAGCCAGAAGCTTTCAAGGCTACTTTACCTTGAGCAACTAGGATGCGCTAGTTGCAAATCATATCAGAAATGCCTCTGGGAAATAATAGTGGCAGGAATTACGTTAACACGTTAAATAATCTTTCTAATAGTAGAAAACATTAAGTTTATGCATTTTAAAATCTTATTATAACTGAAATAATACATCTCCAAAATCAACAACATTATTACGTATTTTGTAACTCAGAAATATTGGTAGCGCGTACATACAAATGTTATGCCCAAGCCTTATCATATAAACTAGTGGTGCACCGATATGACTTTACCGATTACCGATTCGATTACCGATTATGAGAGCAATAATCGGCAGATACCGATTCAGTTACCGATTATAATGAAGAAATTTTTTTAAGTGTAATAATGTACACAAAAATTTTTATTCCCATGTGAATTTAATAACAAGATTAGGTAAAATCGAGAATACAGTTATAACAACAGTATAAAAATATATAAAATACACTATTAAGTCATTGCAAAGTGTAAATTAAATTAACTTCTATTTATATTTGTTATTGTAAACAACTTGAACTACAGTCTAATAATTGTAATTTACAATGGGTAAGTTTTTGTTGCGGAAAACTAGCATTATTATTGACTATCATATAAGGTTGCATCAAGAAATTACCGTTTAACAATGTAAACATGTTGCTTTATTTTGTTCACTTGAGTTTATAGAAAAATGTTTCCACACTTCACTTTTTTTCTCCCTACTCACCATCTCACTATAATTATATAAAAATGACCTAAAACCAATTCTAGCACATGTGATTTTATTTATGTTGACTGAATATATAAAATTATAAATACTTTTTCACTTTTCACGTCATACAAATAACAAACGGATAATGTTACCAAAGACGCCCATAACGAGTTTGTAAAACGCAGCGATAAAAACTAGAAGGTATCGGGACCACGATTTTGAACCACTACTATGACTCTAAAAGATCGATTGTCATAGAATCCACTGCAACTGTTTGTGGTATTTTGATTGCGTGCCATCTATTTTACGTCTCCGGCTATAGGTAATGTACAAGGCCACTAAACAAAAGACGAAACGTAAATAAACGTGTAGGAAAAATGTCTTTTTTATTGTTCGAGGCAATGAGATTTATTAAACTTAACGAAATATCTGTAATTATGATATGACGGAGTTAGATGAATTTTGTAATATATACAAATATTACTGTATTTCATCCTAAAATGTGTAACAAAATATTAAACGGTAAAAACCTACTTAATTACGCCGGGACGTAAATAATCGGCAAAGTAATCGTTAAGATAATCGCCAATTACGATTAATAGGTAAGTACCCATAATCGCTGATTATGATTCATCGGTATCCGCATCGGTGCACCACTAATATAAACAATGCAGCACATTAACTATTAAATGTAATTTTAGGTGGTTTAATCTCAAAATTTAAATGTACGACTAATGTATTTAGACAAACGTATATTAGTACTGTAAAATCATTTTAACGGGAGTAGTGTCTTTATTAAAATGGTAGTCAGCAAGCACAAAAATTTTATTAGAAAACAATTAAATTACTCTTATTTAAAAAAATACATTTAAATAAAGCTCTTTTGACTAGCGCTCAGTTTTAAAGGAACAAATTAGGACGTTACTTTGAGGGGTGTCTGTTTCAGTGTTTGTCCAGATAGTTGGGATGAAAAAATGTTTTAAGGTTTTTTTTTAAACTTTACTTTAAACTTGTTTTTTGATTATCCATGAACCCCTTGTCAGTCATTACCATAGGTAATAAGGAGTCTACTGTACATGAATTATATCTTTAAACCCACACACACATATGCTGTGTAATAAAATGAAAAAAAAAAAAATATATATATCTATACATATAAAAGTTATAAGTTTTACACTGTGGTCTACTACAGAAGAAAAACATTGGGGCACACTTTTGCATCAACATTAAAAAAGTGTTTGTGATAGTTGCAATGGTGTATTAGTCGATAGTCCCACACAATATACCAGCACGAAAAACAGCTATAGCATACTTCCTGCATTTATTTATGATAAACCTAATTTTGATCCTTTTACCACATTCATAGGGACCTGAAAATTTCGCGATCGCGATAAACCCGAAAAATAACACGAATTTCTTTATTTCACAGTATAAACGCGATTTTTTATGTTTTGAGTCAATAACGCGAATTTGTTGTAAACAAAGAACTATTCACGATTCATTTAACGAATTTACGAGCTGGCGATATTTCCTATTGAATACATCAATATTTATCATTTTCTTTTGATATACGTGTTCTCTAAGTCGCTGTATCTAAATGAGTTCGACTAATCGATTTGGAGTAAAACTTCCACACGCGACGCGAAACGATCGCCATTTCAGATTTCACTTCTTGGGTTTTGACGTGATTGTCGCATACGAGTGAGTTATCTAAAGTTTCATGCCGTTATTATAAGTTTAAAGATGCCAAAACTTCCAGTCAGTGTACGGCAACGAGCCGACGAATTTAAAAGTGCCGGTGTTTATGCGTCAGATGCATCAACGCTAATGTGTAAATACTGCAACTGCAGAGTGGCATTTGAGAGGAAATGTCCATTTTAAAACACATAAAAAGTGAAAAACATGTCATCTCTAAAAGAAAATACACGAGTGGTTCTTCTGAAAGGAAAATCCAGACGTCTGTTGTCGAGACTTTCGGCAGCGTAAATCAACGTAAAATCGACATTGAACACATGGCAATGAAAACGACAGAGGCATTCGCCAAGGCAAATATACCGCTGGAGAAATTAGAAGACCCACATTTAAAGTCATGGTTAAATGAGTTCGTTGAAGGTAGGATTTTTCCCCGTTGCATTCTGAGTTAAGCTCTTCTGAATTTATTAATTCTAGGTCATTAAATAACGTATTGTTAGGTCCTACAGTACATAGGCCTAACCATGTCGGAGAGTCGGTGAAACTCGCTGTTTTAATAAAATTAATGCCAATGTCCATACACATTGAAAAGCTGAAGGCATCAATTTTTTTTTCTTTCATGAGGCCGGGTATAACTCAACTCATTCCCCACCCTCCTCCGTTTCTTTTTTTGCATTTTGCAATGTGTGAAAACACCACCTCGATCTGTACACAACTTACCTGCAATATTAAAAGTGTTTCCTAAAATTATTTTGGTGAATTACTCACCAAATATTTATTATATTTGTGATACACACGTGTTTAGTAAAGTAAGTTAATGTACCTTAAGCCTATTTAGTAAAAATATGGTGGCAAGTTGGTAACTTGTGGGCCTACTTTATTTAGTATTTTTACTGCTTCGAAGTAGACAAAACTCAAAGTACAAAAATATGTCATCGCAATTTCTTTACAAAAAGTGTGTGAATTAATTTCCTTGATGTTAATAGGCCACTCTACTGTGGTATTAAAGTAATTAGGCCCAACTTACTTTTTCTGTAGCATTTTAGGTTAGGTTACTTTTTTTTTACCCCACAGACATTGACACTAACTTATTTGGTTTCTTGGAATGCAGAATGAATGTAAAAATAAATCCTAATGCAATAAAATAATTTAGCATTGTAGGTCTAGGCCTACCCTTTTACAGACAGTGAGCCCAACTTTGCAAAAGTCTCTATTCTTCAGAATTACTTACCCCAAAGTTTTCATTTTGTTTTAGGTGGTGGAGATTTGCCATGTGTGAAAAACTTACGGGAAAAATACACACCCCAACTAGCAGCAGATCATTTAAAAAGTGTCAAAGATGTAGTATCTGACAATCGTCTCTACATTCTCTGTGACGAAACGACAGACCGCATGGGCAGATGTGTTTTCGTTGTATTATTTTAAGTGTTTACAGACGTATTTGCACCGCCAAAACTTGTAGTGGCGTCTGTTAATTTCTTGAAGAAGGCGGATGCTACAACTTGCGCTCAGGTCATCACAGAATGTGTGGGAAAGTATGGTGTTCAGTACCAAAACATCTTGGGACTTGTCACCGACGCAGCACGATATATGACAAAATGTATCAAAAGTCTACAAGTGTTGTTTGGTGAGCATGTGTCCCACATTCAGTGTTGGGCTCATAAACTTTCTCTTGTAGGGAATGTGCTCAGTAGTGAACTTACAGATGTTAACAATGCTGTGTCGAATGTTAAGTCGGCTTTTCTAAATACTAGAAAAAGAAAGCACCAATACCTCCAGTATCTGGAAGAAGAAACCCCACAGCCCGCTACACCATTTCCTATGCCAGTAGTTACCCGGTGGAATGCCTGGTTCAAGGCAGTGTTCTACCTAGCAGATTACTTCATTCACATCATTTCATTTTTCAAGGGGTCTGACCAGGTGTCTAGCAATGCTGGGATAAGATACCTGTCCTCGCTTTCTGATAAAGACGTAAAGTTAGTTTTGGCAAAGTGTATTTTTATAAAGCACCATGCATCAGAGCTTGTGAACTTGCTAACTAAATTGGAAGGAGCGAAGAATCCCACTGCCCACACCTTGTATGGAGATGTGGAAAGTGTCAAAAGCGGGTTTGAAGCTAAATCAAAGGGAATTTTCCATTCATCTCTAGAAAGTGCAATGAGTAAGTTGACTACGAGTGAGCAAGCTCATGTCAAACACGAATGCCAGAAGGCCTCAGCACTTGCGATGGATAAACTCCAAATGTTATTTAATGGTGACCCCTCAGCTCCAGTTTTCAAAACTTTGAGCAAGTTGTTCAACCCAAAAAATATAATCCTGAACCAGACCGAAAATGTTATTTCCACTATGAAAAGTATCATTGAAATGAAGAACATTGAAGAGACAGAAATTTTTAAGGGTTACAAAGCTTTAAGAGAAGAGGTTCAAGAAATAAAGACTGAAAAGAGTATAGATTTTGTGCAAGTTCTGACCGCTCTGAGTGCTAAGTCCAGTGAATTTGCACTGGCAGTGCTGCAAGCTGTCTGGAAACCCACAAACAATGTAGACAGTGAGCGACTGCTTAGTCATTACAATAATGTTGTAACAGACAGACGACAAAACCTTAAAGAAAAAAACATTGAAATTTTCACCATGCTTTCTTTTGGTGACCAAAATTAACAACTAACTTACAGTATGATTTTTTTGTAAATATTTATTATCACTATCAGAATAGTGCAGCATTATACTAACCCTAGCCTTTCCATTTTTAAAGTGCTCTATAACAAAATTTCTTTAGTGAAATTTCTTGTATTCAGTAAGTACTTAATTTGTTAAATGATGATTTAAATTTGTTATTTTCTATCAATTGTGTGTTATCAGCATATGTATTCAATTTTTAATCAAATAATCAGACATACTTCAGAATACTTAGAATACTTCATTTAAAATATCCACGATGTCAAATTAAAGATAAATTTTAAATAAAATAACCTCGCTTTTATATCACGAATTTTGGGGAAAATAACACCACTTTTGAGAAAAAATAACCTCACTTTTTTCAGGTCTCTACACATTCAGCAAATAAAAGAAATAAAAAATTTGTATTTTTTGTGAATTGTATACATTTTTGCAGTAAGTGAAATTTTTTTTGTCCCTACATACATATTTTAAAGTAATGGAATAAATCTTTTCATTACAATAATTACACCTGTGTGAACATTAAAATTTTCAAATACGAGTACAAACAGTATGTTATTCGTATTCGATTTAACTTTGAATACTACTACTACTTTCAAATAATGAATATTCAATTAATTACAAATATTTGACATAACATAACTCGTGAGTTTGTCGTATATGAACGTTCGTTCACTGCTGAGATTAAGTCATACATATGTGTGGTATAAATACCCAGTTTAGAGGTTATAAAAGGACTGTATAATAAAAAACAGGAACAATAATTAGTCTTTCAACAAACAAGCAAAGTTATTTCACTACTGTCTTCCCTTCCCCCCCCCCCCCCTTTTCTCACGAAAAAAAAAACACTAGCAGTACAAATAGCAGGACAATTTGAAACACGAAATATTTATGACATTTCGAACTAACACAATCTATTATTTTAATTTGACCAGTTTTTATTACTCTTACATATTTGTAATGTGATATTTTTTTTTTGTGTTTTCCCAATTCTCATTCTTACTATTCAATATCTGCATTAGATGATAATTCAGTATAGGTATTCTATTAAAACTAAAATACGGATATTGGCAAAGGCCTACCAATAAATATTTTTTTTTTTTACATTCAAATTCAATATTTGTAATTCAGATTGATTTTGAATTTGTTATTGAATTCAATTGGAACAAAAAAATAAACTTTTTCTGGAGCGACCAAGGGGTGATACCCATAGTGAATAAGGTTTAACATCTAGCAGCGTGCCCGACGCTAAGAGCAGGGCCAGGCAGGACCAGGCAGTGACTCTACAAGAAGCTCCAGTCTGGTCCCCACGACCGAGTTCCACATGCACATTCATCATCGTAATGCCCACGGCACTGTACCAATACCTTCTGACATAATAACTTAAGAAAGTTTAATTTTTGAAAAAAATGTTGAACATGCTTCGAAGAAGATCTGTGAAATGCCTAATGAACAATTGCTCACTTCTTCATTCTTCTTGTTGAACTTGAGATTAAGGCCGATGTTGAACTTCTTCTGAGACTCAGGGTTACTACCCTCCACGCCCCTGGCCACGAAGATGGAGCCGGTGACCCGTGACAGCAGGTGAGCAGATATGCCCAGCTTCTGGGCTGCTGTGTTACCTGTAAACATTCACACCTCCTGTGGCTGCATTAGGGATACCACCGAGTCCTTTTAAATGATTCATACAAAGGGAAATTTTGATTTGATACAATTTCTTGGACATGAAATAAAAATGTTGTCTGCCTGCATTTACAGTTACTGTTGAAACTGTCTCGTCGTTTTTAGCTCACTGTGTTCATCTGTGCTGTTGTTATATTTTTCATGACTAATCTGTCCACTGAATACTTGTGCTGATATTCAATATCTGTTTGACAGCTGATTTAGGCTTGTTCTCCGTGGGTATATGTTTTTAATTTTACTTCTTAATTTGCGTTATTGAATTTTTTCCCTTGACAAACAGTGCAAAAATACAATGAATATGTTCAAGAAATGGTATTAAATCCGAGTTCCTTCACCACTTTTCCACAAATCACCTGCTCTTTACATATATTGGACCAAGAAATGTTAGCACATTTTTACTGACACTATTCTGCCAAATATTAGACCTTATTATTTGGAGTATAGTATTTCCAAGCACTTATACTTCTAATAAAGGTCATGTATTTAATTTAAGTATAGTCAAAAGCATTACAAAAATTGTAAAGATTCAAGAGCTTTACACAAAAAAATGAAAATCCTTGCAAAGATGTACATACAAGAATTGGTAATATTAAACTAGCAAACCTATTACTTAAAATAAGAACAATCTAAAAATACAAAACACAGATAACAATTTTGTGACTTTTAAATATTGTTGTCAGGCTAAAACATTTTCAAAACTAATAAAGAATATTAAAAAAAAAAAAAACTTTTTTTATTTTAGAAGAATAATAAATCTTCTTGAATTGTAAGGATTCCCATCATGATTTATAGTATACACACTGAATTAAAATGCAGGCTATGCCTTTGAAAAACCGAATAGTACAGTTATCTGTTAGCAGAAGGCCCTTTTCTATGCAAACAAATATATTATATGTATATAATAAGTAATATCAAACAAGCTACTATATTAAATCATTTTATGATGAGAAGTGAAATGAGATTAAAATTTTTTCAGTAATAAAAACCATATTCCCGAAGCTAATCGGGCGAAAGTTAAGATATTTTATGTGAATAATATAAATAAATAACCACCAAATCATTCATACAATTTAAACAAATTTACCTTTTTAAATAGTGTAGGTAGGTCTAAGAGGAAAAATTATTTTAAAAAATATATAAATATCTTCAAATCTACAGGAGCATGCATATGAAAGTGAGCAACACCTCTTATTTTTTCTCCCTATTTTGTTTAATTCAACTGTAAAAGGGGTTAAAAAGGTCAACATGGTTTATGTAAGATATATTCGTATCACTAAAATTACTATTGTATAAAAAACTAGGCAGTAAAATACACATTAAAAGTTAAGTCTACTTATTCTATAGTTTACTATGGTCGTGTTTCAATTCCACATAAAGTGAATTTGGTGAAAAGTAGTTTTATAAAAGCTAATAATATATCAGAATATAATTAAGAAAAATGAAAAAAAAAAAAAAACATGAATGAATAAAATTTGTTTATAGGCATAACATCCCTTTGACATGGAGGAAATTAGAGAAAATTAGGAGTGAGGATAATAGAATAGAACATTCAATGACATTAGTGGGAGGAAGGGAGTACCAAGAGAAAACCGAACTACCCTACCACACATATTACCAACATGCAAAATATCATAATGTGAAACCCGCCTGGAATAATATTCGTATTTCCTTCGTCGGAAGTGTGTGATCTGATTAATCAAACACTTAAGAAAACTACCTAAGGATAAGATGATATATTTTGCATTATTAATATAATTTTTAAAAATTCAAGCATATCATAAAATAAAAATTTCACCCTATTGTAATTTAGGTATGTGTCATTTATTTATTTATGTGCAATGATCAACAAAACCACTAACACAGAAGGTATAAATTGTAACAGTTAAAATTATTTCATAAAAAATTAGACAAATCATTTTTTTATCCCTCTCTTGACTGGAAAATGTTTCATTGCATCTAACTAGCACATCAATGAATCCACCTTTACTAAAGTTTCTAAATTTAATTACTTTAATCTAAATTATAAAAAAAAAGTGTATTTCACAATTATTTCTTGAATTATAATCTAATTTGAGTGAAGGGAAAAATGTTTCATTTTTTATAAAGTAAGGGTGGTTAGCTAGTATTACTTATTTTACAATCACTTAGCAAAACTAACTGTTCTGTGAGATTTAAAACAAAAAACTGGGCTGGACTTACTGTTCATAAATGACTGGAAATTTTTTAAATGTAGCTTTTCCAGGGCGGAAAGGTCTGGTTCTTGAGTCACCGACATTTTCACCTTGATCCTTCCTTGTTGAACATTGACATTCTCCATAACCTTGCCAAAACAATACAAGAAAAAATTACTTCATTATGGTGAACATAATTTCAATACAAAAAACATTTAAATTCAAGTAGGATTCAAAAACTGAATTAGGCCTAAAGTTTGCTAAGTATGTTCTCAATTATCCTTAAAAAGAATATTGTTTATTATGTAATGTAGAGAAATATTATAAACACAATAACAAAAGAGCATTTTTCTGCACATAAATTTTAATTTGCCAATGCGGCCTCTCTCCTTAAACCAAATACCATATTCCAGCTTTTTTCTGTGTTTCTTTAAGTCGCCTCACTAAATGTTCAGAAATAATACAACCCAGACCATCAAAAACAAATTTAAAATAAACTATACAACTGTAAAGCCTCTTGATTTCTTATGTTGGATTTACTGTTAATTCTGGGTTCTTGATGAACTGATGTGACCTGCGTCACCAGCAACCATCTCAGGAAACTGGAAGAGAGGGCTAACGGAACTCCCAATACATTCCCCAGTCCATTATTATTGTTGTGCATGCCCACAGTGTTGCTCCTAGCCCTACGGAGCCTCAGCACCCTGTCGGCAGTGTGAGGCCGTCCCTGAGGACACGGTGTGCCGGTGGCAATATGTCCACTGCTAGTCCACTACGCAACTGCATGTTTGTATTCAGTATTTTACTCACCATTTAATCACTTAATATGCACATTATGAATTTTTTATGCATTTACAGTTGTCAAATTACCATCAAAGTTATCCATCCAATTCAGGGGCGTAGCCAGGGGGAGGGTTTTAGGGGTTCAAACCCCCCCCGAAATATTCAAAATATCTCATTAATATATACTGAAATATTAACACTTGTTCCACGGTAATTGCTCACTATTACAACAATGTTTTGAACATGCCGCGCTGCCGCCGCACGCCGCCGATTATCCAATGACACTGCCCGCATCATCGTATTCGTTTGGTAACCTTAGACTTGATTTCGTGTTGTAACCCGCGCCGCGCATGCATCCGTTGCGTGCAATCAGCTCGGCTATCGCCAGTCTCCACCGATCCCTTGCCACCGATCACTGAATCTGTGTACCGTGTACTGTGAAGTGTGGACAATTGGACATAGTTATTTGTGTGATCATTGCTCTGGCTGTGATTTCACGTCGAGTAACTTAAGTGGCCACTGGCCATATTACAGGAGTAAGTAAATTGTAATCTTCTTTACTTACTATAAAATTAATTCGCTTCCCGCTTTTGTCTGGTTGTCTCTATAGCTGTTAGTTTGCAACTCTGTACGCCTAGATCTTCTAAACTACTCAACTTATGTTAAGGCTGTAAGGGTATATTATCGTAATATACATATACACCTTTAGAGAAATTCGAAACTTCATTCGGTGAACAGTTCCAGTCGCCGAGAAGCCATCGTGGATTAGAAAGTTGTTTTGTTTACATCAAATTTTTATTTTTTTTTTGTTTGCTGATTTCGCTTAGAAAACTTTGCTAATTCTATTTTAATATTAATTATATAAGAGTAAAATTACGTTTTTTATAACCTTGTGTTTTGTAAAACTATGAATCAGTAACGGCTTTGTTTGGAGTTTCGGGCTCGCTGCATGTGACTGGTCCTCGTCGCGGCGGGCGGCATTTCAAATGTTTGAATAAAGCTGGAATCACAATACCACGACGGCTCCGACACGACAGGTCCGACAAGCTCAATAGCCAATGAAATGCAATGTCACCGTGACGTCACTCCGTCAGAAAACGCACCCCGACGGCCCGCAACGAATAGATTTTATTTCTAATTCCGTCGTGTCGTACGGCCCGACAGAAAACAAAACGGCAACGGAAAGGAAACAGTACGGAACTAAATTTCAAAAATATTTACCTACTTCGTAATTTTGTTTAACATGCGAGTGAGTTTTATATCTTGCCTTCATCTGTTTGTACAAATTTAATCGTGTTTATGGTTAAAGTTGTTATTGTAGATTGGTGAAGTTTGAATTTAATAATGAATGAGTTTAGCGAATAACTAAATATTAATAAAGTTAAGGCTGAATCTATTTTGTAAGGCATTAGGTTGAAAAACTGCCATAATTATCCTAACAAATAGCGAGAAAAAAGCATGGGCTGTAATAGCATCATCTGTTTCTCTTTCAATTATTTTTTTAAACGTCAGATATACTTTATTTTATGAAAATAATTTGTTTGGAACGATTTGCCGACAGCCAAATCAGAAATCGTCGGGTTGAATATTGTCGTGGCATTGTGACCCTAGGCTATTAAATCTGTCGTGCTGCAATGCTGTACGACGGTTTGTCGGGCCTGTCGTGTCGGACCCGTCGTGGCATTGTGATTCCAGCTTAATAGTGCCGCGGCCCATGGCATGCTGAGACTTTAAAACATCAAAAAGTTTTGATTTGTTCCTTTGAAACTTTTAGCGTCTCCCGCATTAGGGGAAGCTTAATTTTGAACAAATAATATGTGAAAAGTGGTTTGTTATGCCAAAATACAGTAAAACAGTGCGGGTTAAGTGAAATTTGGCTGCACAAATTAATGCAAGAAATTTCATGATTCGGTGACGTAAATATTTGTAAGCTATATTTGGCCGTATTATACATGCATATTATAGTAGAGAAAATTCTAGAAAGATTTGTAATGATGTCGTAAAAAAAGTTTCTTTTTTTTTCCATATTGAATGTTAATTAATAGTATACATAGCAAATGCAATGTTCTTTAATGTTATTTCTGACGTGATAATGTCTTATACCTCGATGAACGCTGGCTGCACGAACGAAAAAGTGTCCCATTCCGTTTGAGCCGAGTGTTTCCATTGTCGTGGTTTACATTGTTTATTACAAAAATAAAAAAACCTTAAAATTAACGAGTGCGAATAAATGTTACATTTATCGAAAAAAATGTAATTTACAACTTACTCCTTCTTTGTATTATACAAAATAATGATAATTCAGTGATATAATAATTCAATTCAGTTCATAAAAGTATGCAATTTTTCATCAATGTTTTCTTATGACATTATCACGTAAAATTACCGTCCATAAACTGACATTACAGACAACCATTTAATTGGGTAATAATTTATATATTTTTTTACTATTATGATTACACATGAATGGATGAGAGACATCACTTTATTTTATTTTCCTCCCTAAAGACGACTCGCGCGGTTAGCACATAGCACTGTTGCTGTAATGTACTTAATGAATAATTTCAGTTACATTAATTTTAATATTAACTCTTATTATTTAGTTGTAATTTTTATTTTTCTTTCTAGGTACGAGTTTCATGTTGTCGAGAAATGGAGGGAAAAAAAAGAAAAGGCGATAAGTTTAAGGGTATGGACTACTGGAAAAAGTGGTGTGGTCAAGCGGTTTCCAGTAAGGAAACACATTTGGCTACTGAAACTACAACAAGCTTGCGCGCTGCTGGTAATGAGACTGTGGTGGCAAGTGAGCCTTCGACCTCAGTTACAGAATCGAACGACAAAGTCGAGTCAGTGGCACCTGTGACCTCAGTTACAGTATCTAACGACGAATTCGAGTCAGTGGTGCCTGCAGCCTGTTTAATGGGTACGACCAACCAGCCTACGTTTATTCAGGAACCGACCAGCTTGCCTGTTTCATCATCATCTCATCCTGTAGCTAAACTGGACGTTGGTTTTTATTCGAATCAAGATGAAATGATGAATGAATATATAAAAGTCCAAATTTTAAAAGTCCCTTGGACCCCACCCAAAGATTATAAGTTTCCCATTTCCACAAAACGAAATTTGCGCTTTCAACTTAAATGGATAGAGAGATTCCCCTGGTTGTCATATTCTGAATATAAAAGTGGAGCATTCTGCAGAATTTGTGTTGTAATGGGACGTTCACTTGAAGGTAAAGGCAGCCATCAGCGAATTGGCCAGCTTGTAACCGAGCCATTCTGCAAGTGGAAAAATGCATTAGAAATATTTGAAACTCATGCAAAAACAGGATATCACAAGAGAAATTTGGAACTTGCAGAAAACTTTCTTAAAGTAACATCTTTGCAGGCTTTTTCAGTCAGTGAGCAGTTGTCTTCTGAGAGAAAGAGGCAGCAAGAAGAAAACCGAAAGAAATTAATCCCTATCGTAAAAGGAATAATTTTTTGCGGTAAACAAGGCATCCCATTAAGAGGTAAAATAGATTCTGGGCGGATTGTACCAGAGCCTGATCAACCACTGCAGAATGATGGTAATTTTCGGGCACTGTTGCGGTACGGAGCTGAGTCTGGGGATAAAGATCTTTCTGAGCATTTGGCCACTTCTCAGAAGAATGCTCTTTACACAAGCCCTCAGATCCAAAATGAAATAATAGACATTTGTGGTGAAATAATTCAACATAAGATAATCGAAGAAGTAAAGAAAGCCCGATTATTTGCTATTCTCGCTGACGAAACTACTGACATCTCGCGTGTGGAGCAAGTCTCGCTGTGTTTGCGATATGTTGATTTGAAGGATGTTGAACATCATAAAGTTAAGGAGATGTTTCTCGAGTACATTCCTACTGTTGATGTCACAGGATCCGGCCTAGCAAATCTAATTATTACAGCTCTGAAAAAGCATGGGCTTGAGTGTTCTCATGTGGTTGGTCAAGGTTACGATGGGGCTGCAGCTATGAGTGGGTATTTGCACGGGGCCCAAGCTTATGTTCGTCGAGAATGTGCTCTTGCTCTTTATGTACACTGTAGTGCACACTCTCTCAACCTTGCAATTGCTGACTCATGTTCACAAGCAGATATCCGAAATTGTGTTGGGATTGTACAGTCTGTCGGTTCGTATTTCAGACATTCCGCTCAACGCACTGCTGTTTTGAAAGACAAAATTCGAGAGTTGTTACCCGCCGATCACCAAAAAAGCCTGCTTGTAATGTGCGAAACACGGTGGGTCAACAAGCATGAAGCTGTCATGAGATTCAAAGAAATTTATCCAGCGATTGTCAATGCTCTCGAAGAACTCCAATCTAGCCATAATAAGGAAACATCACAACAAGCCGTCCAAATGCTTAACACACTTCGATCTTCGAATTTTGTGATGTCCTTAGTGATTCTTGAGAAAGTCATGAGCTATACATTGTCGTTATCCAAACAGCTGCAAACAGCTAACACCGACCTGATTACAGCATTCAGCCATGTGGATGATGTTATTAATACCTTGCAACTTCTGAGGAATAAAGTTGATGACGAGTATCCTCATATTTTTGAAGAAGCAAAGGTTTTGCTCGAAGAAAATGGCGGTATACTGCAGATGCCACGCATAGTCGGAAGGCAGTTGAACCGCTCAAACATTCCTGCGTCTGATACATGCTCGCATTACAAAATAAATTTCTTCATCCCATTCCTTGACCATACCATTCAACAATTGAACGAAAGGTTTACGAAGCACCGTAAAGTAGTGACTGCACTTTCTGGTATCTTGCCATCAAATTTCGCAGCCAGTTCTGAAATTGAAGAGGCAGTTTGTATGTACTCTTCAGTGCTTCCCGAAAGAAGTACATCTGTAGTCAAAGCAGAACTAGATGTGTGGAAAGCAGTGATGACAAACACCTCCCCTACTCCAAAATCTGCTTTGGAATGCCTAGATAAGTGCGATCAAAAACTATATCCAAATGTTTACACATTGCTACAAATTTTGGCTACCATACCTGTTTCCACTGCTACCCCAGAAAGGACGTTTTCAAGCCTAAGGAGACTGAAAAACTACTTACGCAACACAACCAGTGAAAACAGACTGAACGGTTTGGCTCTTATGAATATACACTATGGGGCAGAAATAGATGCGGATGAAGTAGTGGACATATTCAAAATGAAAAACAGAAGAATAATTCTATAAGTGTAATTGTGTATGCAGTATGCACTTTCTATTCACGTGTATATTAATGTTGCATTGTTTTGTCATTTTATTTTGTAAACCCCCCCCAAAACTGAAATCTGGCTACGCCCATGATCCAATTTTTTTTACTATTCACTATAAGAAAATCACTTTAATACTTGATGTAGAACAAACAAATGTGAAACTGAATTGTAAAGGCTAAACAGATATGTTCTTCTACTGTCTGTGTTGTATTTAAAGTGCTATACTTTGCAAAAAAAAAAGGTAAAAAGAAAGAAAAATAATTATGGCACCACAGCTAGTCTGGTTTTTTTCATGTTCCACAAAATTTTATTATTTTTTTTTTCCAGGTAATGAGTTTGTAAAGTTTTTTTAAATGTCTAATCATTGTATTAGTTTTCGGTAGTGTCTTCTGTTTACTATTACGGTCAGTGAAAATATTTAGAAGTAAAAATGGGTGCGTGTACTTAGGTACGCGTGTGAGAAGTTATACTTCTTTGGCATCATTAAAAAATAGTTTTTAATTGCATGCAAATAATTCTCCATGGAAGCGTTAAATGTTTAACGCAACCTTGTTGGAAGTCGCATTAGAAGTGTAACTTCAAAAAAAAAGTATTACAGTTTGTATGCGAGACATGCAGTTTTTCAACTAAGTTGTAAACAGCTATTCAAAAGTGGTATAAAGGATATGGTTTACAGACAAAGTTGCAGTTTTTCAACCAAACTCTTTTCAAATAGTTAGACAAATTCCCATTGACTTTCAAAACTTCCAGGGATTAACACGGATTTCCCAGCTCTAAAAGATTCAAGGCTAATTCATAGTTTCATGATTTTTTTTTGGTCGGGTGGCCATCTTGCAAAAGAAAATATATAATACAGCCCCCCCCCCCCCCCCGACACACACACACACACACACACACACACACACACACACACACACACACACACACACACATAGCTGCCAACCTTTCATGCCAGTATTCAGTAATCACTCGGAGGCATATCCAGGATTCGGTGTGGTGAGTTGCCCCCCCGGGGGGGATGGGGAGGGGGGGGGGGGTGTTTAGTCACCCCATCCCCAACACCCTTGTTAATAACACTACAGAACATACATCAAACTACAGTTTTCAGCATAGGCCCACTGATAACAGCATTTTGAAATGAAGAAATGCACTCTTCACATAAAACGTCGATGTTGTATGTGTCATACACTTTACACTAACATTAATCTCTTGCAGTCAGATGTTGTTTCGTTGCATGTTTTGCAGCCTGCAACTGTTTTTGGGAAAAATGTTTTTTGAAGCACACTTCCCCATCTGATGCAGTCTTTACTTTTTGAATTAGAAGTGAAGAAAGAGACTCTGTTGACAATGACGGCCTAAATTCAGTATGATTTTTTCGCACAGAACTAAAAATTCGCTCTGTGGAGACATTGCTATGAGGGACACTCAATAATGCAAACATTACTTTACTTAGGGCACTGTATTTAATTTGACCACTTTCATTTTTCAACTGACTTATTTCAATTTACAATGTCGTCTGTGAAATTTTCGAATTGATAGGTTGCAAACTCTTCTTCGAGCCTGTCATGCTGACTTTCTTCTATAAGTTTTGGAAATCTATGGACAAAATACTCTACAGAAGTAAATGAAACATCTTGCCTAACAGAAATGTCAGCTACCTCTGCATGTTTTAAGAATACATCAGTACGAGGAAACTTTTTCAAAATGTAAATACAAGCTGCAAAATAAAACTCCCTCACAGAAGAATAGAAATTTCTAACATCTATATTTTTTACAGACTTTTCCAGTAAGTATGCCCTAGTTTTCGCACCAATTACCAGCTCCGAATCAAGACTTTTGATTTTTAACTTTCTGAAATTCAACCTCTGTGATTGAAGTGGCTCCAAGTTTGTAATACCCCAAGTGTCTTAAAAAATAATTAAATAATAAGGTAAAAAGATTTGGAAACTTTGATAACTGAGGCCCTCAATATATAACTATAAAAGTCAACAACAGAGGCGACACTAGGAGCAAACAAAGAAAATTTAGAGACTCCCTACGAATACTTGGGAGTAAAAGGATCGTTATTATATATTAAATAAATAAAAACAACTGTTACGTCTATAGACTTCCTTATTCTATTAATCATTGTTCTTTCTTTTTTATAGATTGACTTTTCCTTAGTTACATCGGTTTTTTATTGATAAGTGATCTTATTTAAATTCCTCACCATTACACTTATTATATTGTTACGATCGCGCTTGGCTGCAGTGCATGGCATCGCCGCACTCGTTCGGCCTGTCTGCGCCCCCTTCCACCCGCATCCTCTCCCTGGTATCTCGTGTCATACTATCTCGCTACATCCTGACCGTCGCAGCGCGCACCTGCCTCAGATCGGGTTACTTAAAAGAGGCCGCACTGCGGAATAAAATGACTCAGACGCCTTTATCGGCGTTCTTAGAGCAGCCACCGCGTCCTTCGAGGACTCACGATGCGTTTCTGGGCATTTCGACGGCGAAGGTCGCGCGATATCTCGGAGACATGCCCGATTGTTCTGGATGGGAACCCAAGGGCTATTTAAGGAGGTTGGGCCGACCTTCGAGTCAGTCAGAGAGAGAGTCTGAGTGGGGAGTTCTCCCGCGGCGGAGTTTCCGGGCGATAGTGCCGCAGGTGCGGCAGAGTGGCGAAGTCCTTGGACGAAGGTTCCAGGGCGGGGAGTGAGTGAGTTCAGTGGAGTCGGGAGTTTCCGGGCGATAGAGTCGCGGGCGCGGCGGAGTCCCGAGTGAAGTGGCGAGCGAGTCGTCGAGTGGGATCTCGGCGAAGGGTGTGACGGCGGCGGCGAAGTGCGGCGACGGAGTCCCGCGGCGGAGACCCACGAGGGGTGCTGCGGTGAGAGTTGCGCCAGAGGTGCGGCCCAGCGAGGTGTGTGAAACGAGTGACTGGGGAATTGACATTTCTTTACATGTAATTAATTATCTGCCAATTTAGAAGATTATTTGTAAGTGGCAAGTAGTAGTAATAAATAAAACTGTGTGTGTAATAAAAATCTTTAATTGGGCTATCCTTTACGAACCCGCAGGTAAATCGTAACAATATTATATATTTTTTGAACTTATTGACTATCGGGCCGGCCCTGAATGTTTAACAAAAATAACAATACTTAAAAACATGAATGAAATCAACATTAGTAACTTTAAGGGTTGTACATATAGTCCTTGCAAAACATAATATAAATTTATTCTCCTCGACTTGCTTTTACTGTCCGCTGTCTTAACTGTGTTACACTATTTTTTTTTGAGTTCGTGAATAGAATAATAGAATTATGCGGGTATCACCCGGGGCTGTAGGTAGACGGTGATCGAGGTAGTAGGCCTAAAGATGGTGGATTCTGCGCAGGAACCGACTCCCGAGGTTCTGGCAGAGGATTTTGGTTGCCCCAAACTTGGAACCCTGTCTGAAACAGAGGTCCAAATTCCAAAGAATTAGACCTGTTTCCAGACAGTATACTTAAATGGCGCAAAAGGCCAATAGAGGGAAATTAAAGGGGGGGGATGACGTCAAGACTTACCAAAACAGGGTGTTGGTCCTGGCGCTCAGGAGAGGTCGTCTCGTCTCCGCAAACTCGAACCACGATTCGCGGTAGCCACGGAAGTCATCACGAATAATTAGAAAATAATTTATATAAAAATACTAAGTTTCTCTACTTTCAACTAAACTACTGACTGGTTAATAATTTTAGCTAGGGACTCCATCCCTCTAGTCTGAGAAGACTACATAATATACTATGTCGATGATTCACCGAAGATCGCAGATACAAACGGTACCAGTCAGTCAGGAGGCGCGCACCGAAGTCAGTTCAGAGCGGGATGTCACCAGAATATCATAAGCGCGGGATCTCTAGAGAATGGGAGGGGGGGTAGGCTCTGAGCCGAAAATTACAGAGCCCACCCGAAGGTGTCCGGCATAAAAAAAATTAGATCTTACTGCAGTGACTGCGCGACTGAGGCGCTATCTTTTGGTGGCGAGAAGAAGTACTAATAAATCGCCTAGTGACTGACGAGAGTGTCAAGCTAGGGGGTAATGGAGTAACCAGCGGTGCCACCTAGCGGCCTGAGACATAAGGAGGGGAAAGGTTGTCGTTACCTCCGCGCGAACGCTGGTGTCGGCGCTGCCTACGCCCACAAGTAGCGTTAGTTATCACAGCCGTCGCTAGATGTCGTTAAAGTCCAGAATCGTAACTGTGGCTGTCAAGCCTGAGATGGCCTTGACTCCGGTTAACGTCCCCGTGCGGTCGTCGCTCCTAGCCACACTTCTGAGAAGAAAGTGGTGGGTGAGCAGGAGGGGATGGCTTCAAAAAACGCATGGTCTGTGGGACGCAAGGCCCACGGGATCCTCCTGTCGTGTCTTGCTGCTAGTGAACCTTATACCGATTCGTGACAGAGTTAGCAGGGCTCAGCACTGCTTCACAAGCTGCTCTAGGCAAAAGTGGTCACGCGAAGAAATAAAGTTACCGGCCCTCGACGTGCCTGGAGGCGGGAGAAATATTAGCCAGAATGCTAAGCTAGCATGAGGCTGGGAAAGAAAATCAGCTCGCCTCTGAGAACAGAGGCTGAGGGCCTGGCCGTAAAGAAAATAAGATAAGAGAAAAAAAATAATATTTCCAAAAAATATTTAAGATTACAAAATTTTAAATAAAACGTGCCTAAATCCCTAATACACGGCACAAGTTTCAGAGCAGATGGTTTGATAAACCTCATAAGTAAGTCTGTCAGAAGACCAACAAACTTTCTTCTCAAGATGTTTATGACAGGGGCTTCCTGCTGTAAATACACATTAACAGAATTAAAAACTGGGAGAACAGACTCCAAAAAATAACAGTACAGCTTTGTGACAGGATCCTGCATTAATGACCTCAACATTGAATGCTGTTTATGTGTTGAATCCAGTTTCAGAAGAGGACCATGACAGAACAACATTTGTATGGCTTCCCACTGGTCTACAACCCGAGTAATACAATCAAGCAAAGAAAGCCAACGTGTACTTACATACTTCAAAATTTTGTGACTTTTCATCCCACAAATTTCCTGGTACACCTTCAAAGTATTCTTCCTCTTAGAGCTTTTTTCTAAGAAATAAAATAGTTGCACTAAGAAGTTTTCAACATTTACTAACAGATGTGAGGATGCCTTCTGAGCTGCCAAATATACTAAATGGCATGAACAGCACTGCATTACAACTGCAGGGTGGTGTTCTTTTACAAAGGATATTACTCCGTTTGTTTCACCTGTCATTGTTATCTGAAGCAAATTCAATGCAGTTTTCCCATTGAATTCTGAGAGAAAAGAGCTCTTTATTGATAACTGAAAAAATTCCTAACCCGGTGTTGTCACTAGTTTCCAAAACCGACAAAAGTACAACAGATACCTGACCTCGAGCTGGATTGAAAAACGAAACAACCAAAGGGTACAGCTTCACAGAATTGGAATCAGGACTTCCATCAGTTGCCAACGAGAACGGCACCTGCTGCAAAATAGAAACTATTTCTCTTTTTGATTCACTTGCCATGTACTGAACCAATGCATTCGTCTTGGTTCTAGCACAACCATATTTATGCGCAATCTTTGAATCAGGAAACATAGCCCTAAATAAATTACCTGCGTGGTCGGAGACCGATTATGGGATATTATGCTCAACTACAAATGAAGTGAACAACAACTCTGCATTCGTAACATCCGTATCGCCACTGTTTACAAAAAAAGACGAAATTGATTTATTGTCTGATTTCACTTTCGCATAATCTCTGTGTTTCTTGCATTCAAAATGTCTTCGGCAGTCGTCTCTACCTCCGTGGGCAACCGAAAAATCACTATTACAGACGTTGCAGAATACATGATTCTCAAACACAGATGAACGTGAAAAACACGGCCATTCACTTGCATAAATGTCCCGGTATTTTTGTAATACAGGTGTTCTTTTGCTAGTACTTTCACTCCGCACAGCATCACGCTTCATTGTATTTTCAATGCCACTCTGAAACGGTAAAATAAGTGACGCTGCCACTCTTAAACGTTAAAATAAGTGACGCGTCGCCCACGCAATCCAAACATAACGGCCATGTTTACAGATAACACAAAAAGGACGCCGAGACTGCTCAAAAAAATTGCCCCAACAGCGCTACTATTGCAAGATATTGACAGCGATGGCTATCGTACTCACAGCGTCAGCGATATCGTTCTATAGTAAACAAATATCACGTAAACTGCTTTCTGTGGTTTTTGTAAAAAAAAAATCCGCAATACTTTCTTACCAACCCGTAATTCAGTAATATGTGTCACAACACCGTAGTAATTACGGACAATCCGTAATGGTTGGCAGCTATGCCCACACCACCTATAAACCTCCCCCCCTAACACACAAACACACCCACGAACCATCCCTACCATACCAACACACCCACGAACCATCCCTACCATACCAACACACCCACGAACCATCCCTACCATACCAACACACCCACGAACCCTTCCTACCATACCAACACACCCACGAACCATCCCTACCATACCAACACACCCACGAACCATCCCTACCATACCAACACACCCACGAACCATCCCTACCATACCAACACACCCACGAACCATCCCTACCATACCAACACACCCACGAACCCTTCCTACCATACCAACACACCCACGAACCATCCCTACCATACCAACACACCCACGAACCATCCCTACCATACCAACACACCCACGAACCATCCCTACCATACCAACACACCCACGAACCATCCCTACGATACCAACACACCCACGAACCATCCCTACCATACCAACACACCCACGAACCCTTCCTACCATACCAACACACCCACGAACCATCCCTACCATACCAACACACCCACGAACCATCCCTACCATACCAACACACCCACGAACCCTTCCTACCATACCAACACACCCACGAACCATCCCTACCATACCAACACACCCACGAACCATCCCTACCATACCAACACACCCACGAACCCTTCCTACCATACCAACACACCCACGAACCATCCCTACCATACCAACACACCCACGAACCATCCCTACCATACCAACACACCCACGAACCCTTCCTACCATACCAACACACCCACGAACCATTCCTACCATACCAACACACCCACGAACCATCCCTACCATACCAACACACCCACAAACCCTTCCTACCATACCAACACACCCACGAACCCTTCCTACCATACCAACACACCCACGAACCATCCCTACCATACCAACACACCCACGAACCATCCCTACCATACCAACACACCCACGAACCATCCCTACCATACCATAACACCCACGAACCCTTCCTACCATACCAACACACCCACGAACCATCCCTACCATACCAACACACCCACGAACCCTTCCTACCATACCAACACACCCATGAACCCTTCCTACCATACCAACACACCCACGAACCATCCCTACCATAATAACACACCCACGAACCCTTCCTACCATAATAACACACCCACGAACCATCCCTACCATACCAACACACCCACGAACCATCCCTATTATACCAACACACCCACGAACCCTCCCTACCATACCAACACACCCACGAACCATCCCTACCATACCAACACACCCACGAACCCTTCCTACCATACCAACACAACCACGAACCATCCCTACCATACCAACACACCCACGAACCATCCCTACCGTACCAACACACCCACGAACCATCCCTACCGTACCAACACACCCACGAACCCTTCCTACCGTACCAACACACCCACGAACCATCCCTACCATACCAACACACCCACGAACCATCCCTACCCTACCAACACACCCACGAACCCTTCCTACCATACCAACACACCCACGAACCATCCCTACCATACCAACACACCCACGAACCATCCCTACCATACCAACACACCCACGAACCCTTCCTACCATACCAACACACCCACGAACCATCCCTACCATACCAACACACCCACGAACCCTTCCTACCATACCAACACACCCACGAACCCTTCCTACCATACCAACACACCCACGAACCATCCCTACCATACCAACACACCCACGAACCATCCCTACCATACCAACACACCCACGAACCCTTCCTACCATACCAACACACCCACGAACCATCCCTACCATACCAACACACCCACGAACCATCCCTACCATACCAACACACCCACGAACCATCCCTACCATACCAACACACCCACGAACCATCCCTATCATACCAACACACCCACGAACCATCCCTACCATACCAACACACCCACGAATCATCCCTAACATACCAACACACCCACGAACCATCCCTACCATACCAACACACCCACGAACCATCCCTATCATACCAACACACCCACGAACCCTTCCTACCATACCAACACACCCACGAACCATCCCTGCCATACCAACACACCCACGAACCATCCCTACCATACCAACACACCCACGAACCCTTCCTACCATACCAACACACCCACGAACCATCCCTACCATACCAACACATCCACGAACACTTCCTACCATACCAACACACCCACGAACTATCCCTACCATACCAACACACCCACGAACCATCCCTACCATACCAACACACCCACGAACCATCCCTACCATACCAACACACCCACGAACCATCCCTACCATACCAACACACCCACGAACCATCCCTACCATACCAACACACCCACGAACCATCCCTACCATATCAACACACCCACGAACCATCCCTACCATACCAACACACCCACGAACCATCCCTACCATACCAACACACCCACGAACCATCCCTACGATACCAACACACCCACGAACCATCCCTACCTGACCAACACACCCACGAACCCTTCCTACCATACCAACACACCCACGAACCATCCCTACCATACCAACACACCCACGAACCCTTCCTACCATACCAACACACCCACGAACCATCACTACCATACCAACACACCCACGAACCATCCCTACCATACCAACACACCCACGAACCATCCCTACCATACCAACACACCCACGAACCATCCCTACCATACCAACACACCCACGAACCATCCCTACCATACCAACACACCCACGAACCCTTCCTACCGTACCAACACACCCACGAACCATCCCTACCGTACCAACACACCCACGAACCATCCCTACCATTCCAACACACCCACGAACCCTTCCTACCATACCAACACACCCACGAACCATCCCTACCATACCAACACACCCAAGAACCATCCCTACCATACCAACACACCCACGAACCCTTCCTACCATACCAACACACCCACGAACCATCCCTACCATACCAACACACCCACGAACCCTTCCTACCATACCAACACACCTACGAACCCTTCCTACCATACCAACACACCCACGAACCATCCCTACCATACCAACACACCCACGAACCATCCCTACCATACCAACACACCCACGAATCCTTCCTACCATACCAACACACCCACGAACCATCCCTACCATACCAACACACCCACGAACCATCCCTACCATACCAACACACCCACGAACCATCCCTACCATACCAACACACCCACGAACCATCTCTACCATACCAACACACCCACGAACCCTTCCTACCATACCAACACACCCACGAACCCTTCCTACCATACCAACACACCCACGAACCCTTCCTACCATACCAACACACCCACGAACCCTTCCTACCATACCAACACACCCACGAACCATCCCTACCATACCAACACACCCACGAACCCTTCCTACCATACCAACACACCCACGAACCCTTCCTACCATACCAACACACCCACGAACCATCCCTACCATACCAACACACCCACGAACCATCCCTACCATACCAACACACCCACGAACCATCCCTACCATACCAACACACCCACGAACCATCCCTACCATACCAACACACCCACGAACCATCCCTACCATACCAACACACCCACGAACCCTTCCTACCATACCAACACACCCACGAACCATCCCTACCATACCAACACACCCACGAACCCTTCCTACCATACCAACACACCCACGAACCCTTCCTACCATACCAACACACCCACGAACCATCCCTACCATACCAACACACCCACGAACCCTTCCTACCATACCAACACACCCACGAACCATCCCTACCATACCAACACACCCACGAACCCTTCCTACCATACCAACACACCCACAAACCATCCCTACCATACCAACACACCCACGAACCCTTCCTACCATACCAACACACCCACGAACCATCCCTACCATACCAACACACCCACGAACCCTTCCTACCATACCAAAACCAACGAACCCTTCCTACCATACATACACACCACGAACCATCCCTACCATACCAACACACCCACGAACCCTTCCTACCATACCAACACACCCACGAACCATCCCTACCATACCAACACACCCACGAACCATCCCTACCATACCAACACACCCACGAACCCTTCCTACCATACCAACACACCCACGAACCCTTCCTACCATACCAACACACCCACGAACCATCCCTACCATACCAACACACCCACAAACCCTTCCTACCATACCAACACACCCACGAACCATCCCTACCATACCAACACACCCACGAACCATCCCTACCATACCAACACACCCACGAACCCTTCCTACCATACCAACACACCCACGAACCCTTCCTACCATACCAACACACCCACGAACCATCCCTACCATACCAACACACCCACGAACCCTTCCTACCATACCAACACACCCACGAACCATCCCTACCATACCAACACACCCACAAACCCTTCCTACCATACCAACACACCCATGAACCATCCCTACCATACCAACACACCCACGAACCATCCCTACCATACCAACACACCCACGAACCCTTCCTACCATACCAACACACCCACGAACCATCCCTACCATACCAACACACCCACGAACCATCCCTACCATACCAACACACCCACGAACCATCCCTACCATACCAACACACCCACGAACCATCCCTACCATACCAACACACCCACGAACCATCCCTACCATACCAACACACCCACGAACCATCCCTACCATACCAACACACACCACACCACCTGAACACCACACACACATCACACCACCCAAACCCCCACACACACCACACACTTTTTTTTTTTTTTTTTTAAATTTGGTTTTTGAAACTACAAATCATTTGAAAATTTTCTTGTCCTATGAAAACATTGAAGAAAAGAATGTGTGGAAATCAGTTCCACAAAGAGATAAGATGAAAGAGATGTCAGTTACCTCTCCCTTTGCTCCGTAGTGAGGGGGACCAATCATGAAACACACAGTCTTGGGTGGAAACAACTCCTCCAAGGTCTTGAACTGCACAAAGCTAGGGTTGCAGACTGCAATGTCCTTGACAGTTGTTTGGAAAGCATACACTGATGGCACTTCACACCACTGCAACAAAGCAAACACTAGTTCACAGTTCTCCTGCAGTTTCGCATTCCCTATACTTAACTCCAAACACAAAATTAGCCAATTATAAAAATGGAGTATTTAAAAAAAATAAACTGGTATAAATAATTATATAAAGTATTAAGAGTTAAACTACGCCTTCATAGTAACAAGTATGTATGGCACCAAATTAATCATACTATATTATCTTTGTAATATTTCATTAGATTCAAGTAAGTTTATTTTCTATGTTTCATCTACTATTTTAATTATTTTGCAGTAAGTTTAAGCAGTGTTTTTGTTTTCCCTGTTTAAATTGTGAGATTATTAAATTAAATGAGAAGTCTTGTTACAAAATCAAAATTACGTAAAATTGTGTATTTTAGCGATTATAAATAATTTTTGAATCAGTGAGTTGTATCAAAATTAACCTACAGAATTACCACATGTAACCATAATTATTTAATCCGCAGAAATTCCTTCATTAACAGTCTTCTTCAATTTGCACCTGGATACGAATTTGTAATGATTATAGTGATTGGTTGATTTTGTTTGCATTTTTCTAGAGGAATAGTTTTGCTTATGTTCGAGGGGGGGGAAAAAGTCTCCGTTCAGGGGGCGAAAACAAACAGCGTAACGATTGTAAAAAAAGGTTAATCTTAGCCGGTTTCTGAGCCGTCATTAGAAGAAATAAAACTTCTCATTGATACCTCAGAGAGGTCTGTCCAATAGACAGATGTTCTTTCCTTTTTTCACTTCCGTTTTGTTGATTTAGGTTGCCTGGAAACGCCCTCCCTTACGTGCCTACGCAGTTAAGTGGGCTAGCCAAAGTTATGCTAGCAGGGAACCAATATGCTTCTTCTTCTACCAAGCGGGAACCAGACAACATGTTAGACTAGCACTTGGGGTTTGTGACTTAGACTTCATGTCATGAGGATGGCGTGGCAAATGTAAGTGAATAGTGTGTTTTGGATCATCATTCTAAATTCATTTTAGAGTTTACATCATTTGCTTTCTATGCTATTGATACTTTGTTTTTGCGTCCGTTGGAGAAGTGCAGCTAAGGGAACCTGTGTGGCCTTTCCACAAGTAGGGATACGACTGCAATACGTGTTGTCTATAGGAGTTGTCCGCTTTCTGGCCATTAGGGGTCATCACATGTATGCTGAATCTTTGGCCATCAAGGCTTGGTGAGTTTACATGAACCGTTTGTATTTTAATACTATGTCTGTTTTACTCTCTAATATGATGCATGTTAGGGTTGGATTTTGGATTGAGCTGTATCGACTGCCTAGTAATGCGGGTGCTGAATCGTCTCGCGCGACATGCATGCGTGACATAGTAAGTTGATAGGTCCATTTCGTTGTTTGTAACGTAAAAATAATTTGCGGTCTCATGAGATTATATGATTAGTTTGTATTACACCCTATGTTCTTAGCAGGCCAGTATATGTGACATTGTGGCATTGTAATCTTTGATGGGTTCTTAACTGTAATGTCTTTGCCTTGTAATTAGTTATTCATGCATTAATATAAGCATAGCTTTAACTGCAATTAAAACCCCACCACCTCTTTCTATAATTATATGATCTGCATCTCTGTCAGTTCTGAAAATAAAATTTTGATCAGTAAAGTAATAAGAGTTTATACTTGAATCATAAAACCATGATTTGGTTAAGGCAGATTATGTCATGTTGGGTATGGATAACATTGTTGGAAAGTTCAGTAGATTTAGTTCTTAGGCCTCTGACATTTTGATAAACTATTTCCCACTCTCGGGAACAAGTTATGGATTACGTTGGAGGTGCTCCGAGTTCTTCTATGTTATCAGACTCCAAGGGACAGTTTTTTCCCGAAGACCAGAACATGTTTTTGCGGGGATCCTGAGCTAAGATGATATTATGCTCAGGTTCGAGGGGCTTAAAAAATCCCAGGAATTTGGGCTGTTCAATTTATGACACATCAATGATGGTAGATATTCAGTACTTACGGTTACTAAGAAAGAACAAAAATGAATGCAGTTACGACACCATAAAGAGTCGCGAGAAGCGTGCACAGACACGTCCGTCATCAAAAACATTGCGGCTGCTATTAATAATATATATTATAAATTCAATAATTTTATATGTTGTATTAAAATAAGTGTTGTGTTAATACATTGTTTGTGATACCATAGTTAGATGTTACACAACACTGGTGAGTACTAAAAGACTCCCTTATTTTTTTTCTTGTTGAAACAAACCACTTTTGAGGCTCGCATCTCATCAAAAGACAGCCCAGTAAAATATTAGTATTTTGAAAAGAAAAAAAACAGTGTCATTTTTTTAATCTACAAAAAAATGTGTTTCTCAAACCCTGGATCACAGTTAAGTTTTGAAGCCTTTATCCTCAAAGTTGTTACTGCTGGAAGCAGATACTTAAGCTTACTTCATTAAATATTGGTAGGAATTTTAGCTGACAAATCTAAATGATATAGCAGCTGCAATATCTTCATATGACTATTATTTTCTTTAAGGTCCTGTCAGAATTATTTTAACTTGTCCTGGAATGAAATACCAGGATAAGATTTTATAAGGTTTAGTCTGATTGTTTCAGTGCTCTTATTTTTTCACTGAGTTAATTCTTCAAAAAGTAACAACTTTTGCTTTTCTAGTAAACCTTTTTGTACCAATAATGTTTCTGCCATTAGTTCATAGTTTTTATTTTTTTTCGACTTACAATTATTAAATTATTGCATTCAATAATAACAAACTAGCTGCGGAATTCGCAGGAACACTGCCTCCTACTGGCTTCTCTGTATTGTTTAAATCATCTAAACCTGTCGAATTGTTTTGTGTCGCTTGTTATACAGGATATTAATCATTTTCAACAACTGATGAATTCAAAAGTACCTCCCGAACTAGATTTTACCTAATTCTTCGCTGACGCCTTCTGCTTCGATTTAACTCACAGAGACCTGATACTGAAGTATCACGGCCCGGAAGATGTTCAGCTGGAACACATGATTGACTTTACGCAATATTTTTTAGCAAGTACTGTAAACGTTTTTTTTTTTTTTCTGTGGGTTCTTTTCAAAAGAGTCTTTGAAAAGTGGATAGAACATTGTTAGAAGTTTACTTGAATATAAATTTACAAAAATTTATTTTAGATTTAGTTCAGATTTGAAAAGTTAAAAGTTTTTTTTTCCAGCCTTTTGATTTGTAAAGGTAATATGTGTTGTATTATTGTCAACATAAGCCCTACTATTATAAATCTTGGTAAAATATGGATATGAATTATTAATTGGGTTTGTAAGCTATACCAATTTATTGGTTTCTAGTAAAATAAAATTTAAAAGCCAAAATTATCAAACAATGAATTTATTACAGTTAATTTTCATTACTGTGTTTGGATTCTATAAAATGTACAGTATTGATGACCCATAACATAACACAAGCAGAACTGAAATGAAGACATTATGAAGTACAATGTAAGTCACATGATATTATAAAAATATTATAACATGTTATTTAAGAAATTATTCAGTATTGTGCATCACCACATTTTTGTGCGGTACTTTTTCCATAACTTGATCAAGTTACGCACTATAATAATGAAGTATAAATTTACCTCTTCCAAAGACTATACATATTAATTTGAAAACAAATATTACACCTGGAATTTTAAGGGTTTGCATTTTATGTGAATTATGTGGCAATTTCTTATCTCATGGGTTTGTGTGTTAGGAGATCTATTAAACCTTGATGGCATGTCATTTCCACTCCATTAGAGAAGAACCACCCACCCCTCAACGTAATGCCCTAATTCGTTCCAGGAAAACAGAGTGCTAATCAAATAGGTTTTTTCCATAAGAGTGTACGTTAAATCAAAATAATTCATTTCCCATGTTTGCTTAATCTATACTAATATTATAAAGCTGAAGAGTTTGTCTGTTTGAACGCGCTAATCTCAGGAACCACTGGTCCGATTTGAAAAATTCTTTCAGTGTTGGACAGTACATTTATCGGTAAGACTATAGGCTATATTATACTATCAATAACATTAGGGATCCTTACTAAAAGTCCAATTTAGAATCAAATGCGTTGGAGGGGGTTAGATACAACATGCAGTACACGTACAAAGTGTGTGTTGACAATGCCGCAGGCGCTAGAAGTTTATTTCTTATTGGCTATTAACATTGTTGCCACGCATTAGATGCCTCATCATTCTTAATTTTCCCATACAAGTAAAAAACACCCGTGTGATATTAACAACGAAGCAATCAGTACCCTCATAAGAGTTCAATTAGTATTTAATCACTTTTTATCACTTTAAATCACAAACCTAAACTATTGTTTTCTTTTCCCTCTCTCGTGTTTAATTTGTTTTTTTATTGCCCTTTTTTTCAAGTATATATATATATTACAGACTTGAAACTTTACAGTAATGTTCCTTATGTTACGCAGGATGACATTTTCCGAAAATTATATCCCATGGGTGGTTAAAACCAGGCAACAGTGGGTACTTTGTCTGCATGAGAACAGGATTTTGCATTGTTCATGCCTTCTGCGTCTCCATGGCAACGGGCATCGCGCGGCAGTGGCGTACCCACAAGGAGGGGCATGTATAATGAGCGGCGCAAGAGTGATCTGCCTGTAGACTGCCGTAGCAAAGTACGGGTACATCAGTTGTACGTTGCGTGCACGAGTCGGGAAACCATCGGTGCTATTCATTTTCTCTCCGGTACATTATACAGCATTGTAATAAATTTTCACTGAATTTTTTTTATTTACCATTAATGTAAATGGGAGACGTGTCTTAATTTTTTTCCATTAGTATAGCCGTGCGAAGCCGGGTTGGGCAGCTAGTGACACATATTTTAATCAAGTCACTACTTCCATTAAAATAAATTTACAGTACTAATATATGTCTAAATAAATTTGAAGTACATTTAAATAAATTTTGAGAAACACTTTGAAAAGAAACCACCTATAATTCAATTTCAAAAATTCACAGACTGCAATTTTTACACAATAGGGGCTTGGGCATAAAATTTCTAAGATGCTCTAACAATATTGCTAAATTACAAAATAATGTTTTTTATATAAGATAGCAATTTTTAAAAAATCATATAACAAATGTTTTCAATTAATAGAAAGATTATTTAACCTGGTAACATGACCAGACTCTGTTGTTTACTAAATGTGTGTCTGCCATGATTTTCCACTCGCAATCCTAGTAGGTGCGAGGTGAACTTGTTACCACTCACTACCTCCGGTTAGCTCAAAATTAGGTGATGAGTGTACATACATGTTGGTAGCAGGTCAAAAAGTAATTTATATGCAATGTTCGATGTATTACCTGTTGTTTTTATTCATGTAAAAATCACAAAATATTTGGCACAAAAAAAAAACACGGAGCCATCGCCCAACCACGGCCTGCTCGGCCCGCCGCCCAAACAATGACTGCCCGGCCCGGTGTTCAGACAGTGACTAACTTTACAGCCTTCCTTCCCTTTGTGCGGGCAGTGTCCTGGGCTCGCTGATGTAATTTTCAGCCAATCACGGCGCATAGCAACAGAAACTTCCACGGAATGCTTACTTTTGTTCCCACGACGCAGCGATTTTCTCTCTTTCTCACACTCCCATGACTGTGACTCACTCTCCTAGCGTGTGAAACAAAGCCTCGGTCGTGGAAAAACGAAGGAGAATTACGTCAGCATGCCTTCCCACACAAAGATGCTAGCAAAAAAAAATACTAGAAAAATAAACTTATGAGTTATAAAAATTAAAACATTAAACCCAGTGAATTACGTTCACAATAACTTCTAAAAGGAAAAACTTTCACATCTAACCTGAAATTTGACAAAAAAATTTATAACAAATTATTATTACTGGATTGCATGGGGAAGGCTGTAATCTGGGTTGTTACAAACTAGCCCTGAAATCTTCTGGCTTTTCTCTCCAGAGTTACTACTGACACACGGGATGGCATAATATAAATGTTTACTGAACACTTGGCATCATTGGAGATAAATATGCAATGGCGAATAGCTAGTAAGGAAAGAGTAAAATATTGTTTGTTGATTTATCACATTATTAACACGTTGCATTGTATTTAATGCTACACAAGTGCTGTTGACATTAAAAGCGCATAGAAATAAAAATTAATGTTATAGAAAACAGCCCTACTTCAAATCATGCCTTAGTTTATTGTTGCCATTACTTAAAAACAATGCAAATCAAAGGCGTTACTATGAGGGGCGAGTGTATTTAAAACAACAGCACAAAAACCAAGCACAGCATTTCTTTAATAAAGATTATGGCAATTTTCACATTTCCATTCACTTTTATTTAATTTGTCTATTTGCAAAGAACAAATAATTATTTTTTTTTTAACTTTATTAATGTTATAAAACCTAATTTTTTTTTAAGTAAAGAAATTATAGGACATCATGCATAAATCAGAACATGATTTTTCTATTTTGCATAACCTTACCGCTATTTCATCCAAGATGCAACTTTGTGATAACCTTGCTGGGCTAGCATTGCTCGCTTCCTCAGTTAAGAAACCCATTAGTTCATCTGTTCCAGGTCCTTCAAGTTGACTTGGATGCTGCTCCTAATGATGCATATAGCACTTTTGCTTTCCCTAACCTAACCTACACCACATCACAACCACCAAAGAGTTCTGATTCTTGTGTCAAATAACATTTTTTGAGATTCCCGAATTTAACCTTTAACACTTCTATTGTTAACAAAATCAGTAAAATGTTAATTTCACAACTTAGTGGTGCCCCTTTTCAAGATGTTATCAAACTTTTACGTCCTAACCAGAACGTTAAGTCCAAATACATTTGAACATTATTGCTATATCTTTACCTTTCTTCGTATTCATGTGTATCCATGTTCTCAGTCTTGTTTTTTGGTTAAGTTATGGTCCATTGTGATGACTTCACCTAAACCTAAAGGTCCTATCCTGAATCCATTAGTTTCTTTCTCCACCGTGAAGTAATTTGTTGTTGTAAAGTCATTGTTTTATAGTTTTTTTGAGAGATTATTGCCATCCAAATGCTGTGGTGGACTCTGTTGGGGATGGGGGAGAGTTATGAATGTTCACCATTACATTGTTGTAGCAGGGCATCAGCTCAAATTTTGAATTTCGTTTAATATAAATTTTTGTTTGCTTAACATGTTTTTGTTGAGCAAACTTAATGCCCGATTGCTTTTAGTCCGATTTGTATATTGTGAGAAGTTATATATATATATATAAAACTAGCAGAACCCGGCAGACGTTGTCCTGCTAGTGTTTATTTATCTATAATGTTGCGTTCAAAATTTCTCAGGGGACTTTACTGATGGGACTCTGAGCTGGCTGATCTGTTCACTCGTCAGCGCAAGTGACGTGGCCATATAATTGGGGCACGGGATTGGCGCGGCGCTCTGCTGGATTGCAGATTGTACTTTTTGTAGTTGATTTGTCCGGCTGCGCGCTGGCGCGGTCACTGGGGCGCGCTGTCGCAACAGGCCGCACGGCGTGGCAGCACGTCTGGGTGAAAGGGGTAGCCTGCTCAGATGTCCTGGTTATTTGCTTGTATATTTGGTTTCAATAACCATGGATTGTGTTGGTAGGCACGGCGGTGCGCTGAGATTTAAGCACAGGTTAGAGAGAGGTTGTGGTTCACTCTGGCGAAGGCTATGCCTCTCGTCAGTGGTTGATGAGTAGTCTTAGTTTGTGATGTTGAAGCTCACTCGGGCAGAGGCTATGCCTAAACGTCCTAAAACTCTTAATCTGTAAAAATTACAGAAAATCTCTAATACTTGCACTACTGATAATTTAAGTGGAAGTCCCCAATATTTATTTTTAATGAATGATGATAAACTGAAGTGAAGGGCAAAAATAAAAAGAATAGATTAGTAAACTGATGCTGAAAATTGAATTTGCATCACTTTTGCACAGTTCCTAATTATTCTGTTATTTATCATGACGTTTGTGACCAGTGCTTCAATTACACTACTTTCCCGTGACTTTTGGGACCTGTAGACTTCAAATTCAAAACTATATTCTCTCCTGAACATGAAAACTATACTACAATGTATGTACTGATGGCATACATTAAAGCAATATGTATTCAATACACCTTGATTTTGACATCGTCCAGGGCTACGCCCCTCCTAAGCCCGATGTGACCCGTCCACGGCAGCACCCCTCCCTCCCACCAGCACCCTCTATTTCAAACGTCCCGCCGACGGCGAGCGTGTGTGTTGCGGCCATACAAGAGGCCAGTAATTAGAGTCGGTGCGGCTTCCCCGTAAATCCTAATTATTAAATAAGAATTGTCAACCTTTATTTATCTTTTAATTCCCAAGGGTCGTGTGTTTGCAGGTCCATTTTTCTAAACAGACGTTACAGTGCCACAAGCGACCGCTAAGAGAACTACCAAATTAACTTTTCATTATTGTAATTCTTTTATTTAGCTTTGTTAATTAGGTGGAAGGAGCAGAGGCAGTAGCTTAATTAATACTGATTTACTAAATGTTTATTCAGATTTCATTGTAAGTAAAAACGTAAATTGAACAGCCAACGGTAACGGGAGCGGAAGGAGGCGCCAGGCAGTCTAATCTTGGAACCGCCCGGAGTCGGACGCGTGCTGTACCTCGTCGCCTTCAATACTTGGTAAGAACTGATCTTTTCGCATCCGGCCATGTAATAATTTCTCTGAACCGCTTTTAACCGCTTCGAGGTCTACTACGGGTGGAAGACTCTTTAACGTAAATATTTTTTCTGCTCAGCCGGGCTTTTGACATCGACTGCGTTGCGAATCGTCGGCCAGGCCACAGGTGACCTGGCCCTCCTCTAAGCTGATTCATGCCGTTGGCTTTTTAACCGCTTAATAAGTAAATATGTAAGAGGAAGGAGTGAATAAAACTCAGGCGCATTGAAGTCTCCATCTTTTCATTCTAACCCCGTGTGTCCTTAAGGAGTGTATGGAGTGTGGGACGCCTAGAGCCCACATGGTGATAGCGTACCAGACGCTGAGAGCGGGTGTTAGGGCCACCGTAGGTAACTAGGGTTGCGTGTCTCGCCCCACACGGGCGACGTCGCGACCAGGAGGAAGAGTCTCGCCGGGTCCACGTGCCCACGAACCACGTGGTGGCGCCCACCACATAACATCTTTAATATTCAGCAACCTAGTGCGATAGCAATTTAAAGAGTATGTAACTAGTTACACATTGTTGTGAACACAATGGCCACCACTAGTTCCAACAACTGGACAGCAAGTGGCCATGGTCGTCATGGACAGTATGCCTCCCATCATGGCACTACTGGCTCTACATACATGGCAGGATCATGGCTACATACTTTGATTGTTAATCCAGTATTCAAGACATCATTCATATTTATCTTTTCTTTTTGTACTCAAAAAATTAAGAATTTTAGCTAAGTGATTTTATAATAATGAAATATAATTATATTATATCAGATACTGATAAAGGCTATAAAATTTACCATTCCTAGGAAAAGTTATAGTTTTAAAAATCATAACCTTTTTCTCTGCTGTGATCTTGCCTGTAGCACCGTAGACATATTTTCGCCCAATCATATTTGTAGCATGGACAATTATTCCTGTTTCACCTATATCAACAGCCAGTTTATTAATGTATCTGAAAAAAGAAAAAAAACCTTTCTAAACATCCATTATATATATATATATATATATATATTTCTGAGACAAAGGGTTAATTTATTCACATGCAAAAATATTTTCAAAAAAGACTAAAAATTTGCAAATCCGACAAAAGTATAAGCCATATATGTGTGTGTGTATATACTGTACATACATACATACAAAAGTTTATAAAATAACCAAACCTTTTTGAGTTGTTATCGTTTAAGAATATTTCTTCTTAATCCCATTAAATAATGAACTTTCCAATAAGCATAAACTCCACAAACTGGTGTAATGAACAGCACAGAACTGACTGTAAAAAAATGAGAACTGCTAACATATAGCACAACTCACTCTTACTTTTCAATACACAGTAAATGCAGCAATTTTTTTTGCTGTATCACACCCTAAAGGCAATCAGATGTTCTTCTTAGTCATATTTATAAGCAACCAGTATGGAATTATTATAAAGTATCGATTTTGAGTCATGGCAAACATAGACAGATAGTTTAGCATCCATATGAAAGTTACGAAGGCAAAGCTATAAAGCATCTCACACAAATTTGCAGTACACAAGACTTTATTTATGTTTTCATTAAAAACATCAGGATTTCATTTGAGTAAAAGCAGTTAAATATTAAATATCCTTCATTTGCACTAAACCATTTTTTGGGTTTTGAAGGAATGAGTAAAAGCAAACAGGTATTACATATAATTCATGGACAAAAACATTTTTTTGAAAGTCTGTGAAATGTTTCGTACAATTTCCAGTCTCAAATATGTTATGAAATTCCCTGACATTCCACTGTTTTCCTTGATTGCAGCCGCCTCAAAAATAAAACTAAAAAAACAAATCATTCTGCTGTGACTGCCTAGGTGGCAAATAAAGAAATTATAACTTAAAATCATAGAGCACCAACAATTCCTTATTCATTGTCAGATACAATGCCATTTTAATTACATACTGGATCACACGATGGAGAGCTGTCCTCAGATATTAAGTAGCAACAGAAAAGGTCCCTTTTATTCAATGTATAGGCAGGGTGAACCATCTTTATCCCTTGTTGACTAGTGAAAACCTGTATAATACAATAATTACTATACTTAACACATTAAAGCATACCAGTATTTCAAAATTTTATCCCAATATGTCTGATGCATATTTTTGCTACGTGGAAACAAAAAAAAAATTAATTATAAAGTAGTGAATCACTGCTGCACACCCACAATGCCAGACATACAACGAAAAACATAATGAATTACCATAATATACTTTCAGAGCATTTATTCACTAGGCAGATGAACCAAAAAGGAACCATTTTCAGTGCCACACTTTCACAAAACTTAATATAATTAGTACATACAAGAAAAGGTACGTTATGGATTGAGAGCAAAATTATTTTAAGGCTATGTGCAAACATTCTGCAGCAATGGTAGCCTTTAAATTAAATATAGACTAGTAATAATACTTAAATTACATTCACACCTATAGTTCAAGAGTCACTAAAGAATTATGTCATGAATCTTATCATCAATTTAAATTATCTGGTATGATAAACACATGATGGTCCAACAATGGGAAATGATAAACAAATTTATATTAATATTATAAAGAGGAAAAGTTTGTTTCTAAATTTGTAAGTTTGGATGTAGGGGGTAATCTCTCAGACTACTAATTGTATTCTAACAATTATTTAACTAATAGGAAGCTACATTATCCCCAAGTGCTATAAGCTATGTTTTATTCTGATAAAGATGTGTTTTCGTAAGAAATCACAATAACTGTAATTTAAGTCAGAAATAAACTAGCTGCCTGGTTGATTTATTGGCATGCGCTGCCTAAAATATTTAAAATAAAAAAATAAAATGCCTAGTAATAATATTGGACTTTATTATCTTTACAAAGAAGTTCGCAATACCATATCTAAGTTTAATATTCCAGCAAGAGAGACTGTTTTCACGTTAAAAGTCAAATAAATTTTACAAGACTAGGTTTTCAAGTATTCTCTATGAACATCTCTATGAATATTTTAATCAGTATGGAGTGTTTGGGCAAGTAAATCTATGACATAGACATTGTTTTAATATGAAATATCATTTAGGTTAGGCTATAACTTTTATCTTATTGAAGTTTTGTGTAAAGTTATGTGTAAAGTTTTCTGTGAAGTGTTTTGTCAAGTTTTGTGTAAAGTTATAGTTACTGTAAATGTACAATAACTACAACATGGCTAAAAGAATATCGGATCTCTCAAGAATGACATCTCAAACAAGAGCAGCCAAAGTTACACAGAAAAGAAGAGTCTTCTTCTGAAAATATGCAACATCTCGTGAGTCAAAGAGATTACAGTTAGCAAGCTCATGCTATGGAGACCAGCACCGAAATTGGGCCCCTAGGCAAATTGTTACAGGACACATCATTGATAATATGGGACAAATGTGCCATGAGTCATAGAGCCCATGTTGAAGCTATTGACCAAACGTTAAAGGACTTTGGAAACTTTGATGTCATCATGGATTGGGCTGGTGATTTTTGGCAGACACTTCCTGTCATTACAAAAGTGACACGTGCAGACTTCATTAAATCATGCTTAAAATCATCTCGCTTATGGAGTTCCATTCAAAGATTAAATTTGTGAATAAACATGAGAGTCCGTCTTAGCGGATAAGGAATGATATACAACTACTCAACCTTGGAGAAGGAGCATTTGCTTCTGCAAACTTGAAAGCTAATGATGCTGAAATTGTACTAAATGAGACAATAGATAAAATAGTTCACAGCCCGCAGCATCTTATAGATGCAGTATATCCTGACCTTGAAACACTTCTCGACAGAGACTATCATTTGCAAAAGTGTCGCCTAGAAATAATACTGTAAATGAAGTTGTGAGGAATATTTCCTCCTTTAATCATTAGACTATGATGAAAATATGGTTTTATTATTTTCTAGATTATTACTTGCAAATTAGATTTCTATCACTATGATTTTATTCAAATAAACTATGTTTAATTTCTTGGCATGAAAGTAAATCTGTGATTTAACAATTTTATTGACACGCTAAGTTAAGTAATTATATATTTTTAAAATTATATTTTATTTTAGTGGATGTGTTTTACTATCAACAAGAAGGTCTAAGATTCCTCACACAAGATTCAAGTAAGTTTTGTAACACATTTATTTGTAACATAGAGCCCAGAATTATAATTTGTAATACAGTAGAACCCCGAATTAATGAAGTGCTATGGTTACCGAAAATGTTTACTCTAAATCAATGTTTCGTTAAATCCGATTTACCGATTTTCAATGACCCCCGCACTCATAATCACGTACCTACGTTTCCATATTGTAGACAGGGTCGACGCTGTTATCTTGTGCTGCCGTACTATCTCAGACTTTGTCAACTTTCCATCTTGAACGTTTTTGATCTCGCCCAGTACGGCCCCCGGTTCGTACGTACACCTCGGTCGTACATACAGATTTTCAGAAACCGTGAAAAATGAGGCATAAAAAAAAAGTTTAAAAATATGAAAAGTGTAAGAAATACATTAAAGTTTATTAAAATACAGTCGCAACCTACAGCAGGTCATTGTACTCTGTCAGCTGCTGTTACGGTGCAGCGTAGCCGCGGGCTGGCTCTCTTTGTTCGCTGAGCTGCGCACATGACCTTCCATCAGCAGCCAGCCAATAGACGCGAGCTTAGCGGAAAAAAATAAAAGCTCCACCGCTCATGTTCCAGTTTTGTCCAGTTCTAATACCAGTTTATTGGTATACACACCAGTTTTCTTGCAGCCTTGACATGTTCAAATTTACGTTCATCTTGATGTCTTGATACCAATGATTAATTATTTACAATCCTCAGTAAGAAATGGTTAGTAAATAAAGTCATGTACCAATAAAAAAGCTAAGCAGGTAGTGTAGTCAATTCCAATCGCAAACTGTAGTAAAAATCCAAGAAGAAAAGCAAAAAATGGAAGTCCGAACAGCACTTATAAAAAACGTATTCCAAAAACTAAACACCGTGGACAAGCTCGTACTGAGAATAATAGAGCTGTAGCAAACGGTATGTATTCGGTAATGAGTAAGGGTGCGCCATCTAGTAACGAGTAACGAAACATTACACATGGCTGCATCTAGTTACTCGCATTTTTCGTATGTTTTACACATGCGCGCGCATATTCGATGAATTTGCGTTACAAAGAACGATGTTTGTTTATTAAGTAAAGTATAATTTGGAAATTCGTCGTCAAAGTTTTTTACTGTTTATTAAACGTATTGTAAGTGTAGACAAAGTTTGAGATTGGAACAGAAACAACGTAAGAAAGTATTGTTTACAAATTAGAAATATGTAAGTATGTTTTTGTTTTTTATTATCGCGTATTTTCACGTTTTTTGTTCTTATCTTAAAAGAGATAATATAAAAAAGCCGCTCTAATGAGATTTAATTGTTTCTTGGTTAACAAAAACTGTTAATTATCAAATATTGTTAATTGTTTATATTCTATTTATTATTATTTATTTGACGTAATACTGTACGCGTACGCAATACGACTCAATTTGTTGCTGCAACATAACATAGCATGTTATGCGGTATCAGAAGTAATGAGTAACGTAACGTGATACGATAGTAACGAGTACTAATTGTTATAGTAACGAATACATACGGGTACACTTTTTTTCGTTACTTTTACACCTCTAGAGAATAATGATAATGGTGTATTGGTGTGACGTGGTCACAAGTTGAAAAAACCTGGAGGATGGGAAAGGGAATATTTGGAAACGTGTGATTATTGGCTAGCACTGTTACTATGTGGGTGTGATTGGAAGATAACGTGGTGAGTCAAGCCAGGGATAGGGGAGGGGGATGCGGACAAAGAAACCCATCATGACGTCATGTGTAGCGGACAGTCTATCTATCCAGGCGCGCACAATGGCACGCATCTACGCAATTCAGTTACAGTGCCCAGAGTTTTTAAGCAATTTGAACAATTTTTTTTAATTTTTTCGTATTTGGACAGATGATGCAAAGGCACATATTAATATATAGTACCTCCATTCTATTACTGACACCACAGAGTGTATTTATTAATAATATTCCATTACAATTTACTTTCATTTTTTGGAAATCTATATTATTATTTTAATAAATTGGTGTTTTTTGATGGTTTCTGAAAACCTTTACGTTAAATAACTGTTTTCGTTAAATCCGTGTTCGCAAAATCGGGGTTCTACTGTAGTAGTATTATGTACGTATGTGATAATGCCACAGCCGCAAGCGTAGGAGTGACTTTCGCTCCCACTAAGTCGAGGTATTTTAATCTTTAGGAAATTCCTTCCATATTAAAAATTGATACAAAGGTAACATCGAGGTCTTTTAGTAACATATGAAAAGATTATCTCCGCAAACCTTGTGCGTCACAATACTGCATTCCTTAAACGTCATTATTATAGTAAACCTTCTGCAAACTTAACCAAAACTTACTTAAAAAAATATAAATATAAAAAAACGAAAAAAACATTTAATATGTTTTACTAAATATGAAATTTATTGTTTTATTAGGAAAAAGGACTTGATACCTACAAAATTACAAAAAATTGAAACATATTAAAATAAAAACCCGAAAACCTGATAAGATAAACGCATTAATGAATGTTGTTGCATTATTATTTAGCTACGAATTAGTATATTTGTAGATAATTTGGTTCAATCTGGCTGACCGCTGAAGCGTTTCGAACTGCGTAGTGTGTAGTATATAGACAGCGTGTTTGCTGAATTCGCTCGGGACGGGACGAATTTCGCTCTAAAGTTGCGAAGATTTTTAGTACATGGAAAATTATATAAATTATGAAACTTTGTACAGAGCAATTATAAATGTTTCTTAGTAACATATCAAAAGTTTAATGTTGTATACATTGTGAGTTACACCAAAAACGTGCAGTTAAGTCCTATATTATAATTTTTTGTAAAGATCCACAAATATATAGTTTGTAAATATAATGTATGAAGTAGACTCTTAGTTTGGATACCAAAATAATATAAAAACTATATTATACATATTTAAAGGAAAAAGTAATTAAATTTAAAAATCATATTTTTGATAACCATTTATAATCATACATAATACACAGACATTAAGAGCAAAAACGCAAAAAAAATTTTTAGTAAACGTTTTTGCATTTTAAGCTTTAAATTGGCATATTTGTGAAAAATCTGGTACTATCGGTCTTACCTCTGAAATATTTCGAGCTGCGTAGTGTGGTACCATACTGTGAGGTTGCTGAAGTCGCTTGAGCTGGAACGATTTTTGTTACCAGGTAACCAAGGTTTTTAATTTATGGATAATTTGTCAAAACGGAATTTGTCTGCTACGGTAGAAGGCAATTTTACTAGCAACATCGCAAGTTTATTACATAAACGTAAATAAAAAATATAGAAAATATATAAAAGCGTTCTTAAAATATATTTTTTTTAAGAATTGTCTCGATAGATGTATTTAAATATATTATATAGGTATATATTACTGGTAATCCCTAATTAAGACTGAGTGTCATGAGTGTGGCACCTCGCTGAGTGTTGTGTGTTGCGCCGGCCGTGAGAGCTTAGAACTGTCGCAGTACGACCCACTGCGATGCTCGGGCTGCTCTAGTGAGCCAAATTATTATGCAATACTTTTTATATTTATATACTGTTTTAAAGCTAAAATATTACGCAAAAGCATTTATGAAAACATTTTTTGCATTCGGCTCTTCAGTTTTGTGTAAATCATATTTTCATTTGGACAGGAGGGATAGAAAAACGTAGTTTAAAGATTAATTGATTAATATACACCTCCGACTCGCATAGCACGAGTTCAATTAACGCGAATTTGCATAACGCGAGAACAATTTTTGTGGAATGGTTTCAGATAGTGCGAAATAAAACCCACATAACGCGAGGTGAGAATTAATTTTTTGGTATAAATTTACTGCCGCGGGGTGTCGCCGCATCGTCGGATACATCGTGTGAATGCGCTCGGGCAGTGTCTAGCCAAGCTCGGCGCGTCAACTATCGCAGGAAAAAGCCGTCTCAGCTGTCATGTTATCGTACCCGCGTGTGCGCACGTGCGCGCGTGTGTGTGTGTGTCATTTTCATGACTCAAAGCGCTTCCCAGGCGACTGTAGATATACTAGTTATCGTCAAGCTTTGTTTTGTTGTACACTTTATAATCAGCTAGTCATTTTGTTTTTGTGCGTGGTAAAGTTCGTAGTACATATGTAATAATTATGAAACGTGCAAAAGTAGTACAGTCTGATACAGGGGCACAACAACTAAATTTCCAAAGGGGGGGCAATATATCTTTTTATAAAGAATCATCATTCCCCCCTATTGAAGCGGGGGGTCCTGGGGTCCTCCCCCGGGAAAATTTGTATTTCAAGGTGGAAAATGGTGCCTTTTAAGCAGTTTTATTATCTAAAAATTGATTACACAGCTAGTGGAAATAACATATCCTACTTGTACAGCACTTTCTTTGCCCCCGATTGCCCCCACTTTAAGGTTTCAGAGGGAGGGAAAAATACCCTTGTGCCCCCCTGTTGTTGCGCCCCTGGTCTGATAAAGTGGTAGCAAAAAGAAAAACTATTTCTTTAGAAACGAAGTTGGAAGATGTACGGCGTTCTAAAAACCATGAAGGCAACAGTGCAATTGGTAGCGCATTGGGCCTAAGTGAATCTACGATACGGACCATTGTCATATTTTGGAAAATAAATGAAGCTTGTAAGATTGTAGAGGAGAATGATCCAAACGAAGAAAGAAGTGACGACTTCAAAAAAAAAATCGATAAGGTATGTCAGGTGAACAAAGACTTGCACGAACACAAAAAGAAAAGTAAAACACAAACACGGCTAGAAAGTTTTTGGCGCCTGCATCGACTTCCAAACGAGCAGACCTTGTGAAGGAGGCTACGGCGCCGGCTTGGGAAAGAGAAGATGAAGGTTGTGACATGCCAGCTACCCCTCCCACTTCAGGACAGGAAGTTGATTCACCCCGTGCTGTACACAAACACAAAGACAGCTTGTTTACATTTTCACTCGTGGAGGAAGAAGTGACTACATCCACATCCACTTTTTCTCCGGACAATCTACGTTAATATTTCCATTTATGTAAAGCAATCTACAACTTATGTCATGTGTGTTTACGAGTTCATTTTTTTTGTTTTAGGATTTTTTTTTAAACAGACACACGTAAAAATTTAGGGAAAAATTCAAAGGTAACTTGGTGTGTGTGCGAAAATAAACACAAAAAATGCCGTTATGACAGTCTGGGCCACTCATTACCAAACTTTTTTTCTTCGTATTCTAGGTTTCTGAAAAAAAAAAAGTTGAGCCATGTTTCATTATTGTTCTTAGATGTTTTTTCCTCAAAGTTAATATGACTGATGCTCTCTATCATTGCGTGTGACAGTTTTATTACCTTCTCCTTGTACTTAAAAAGATTTTTTTGTGCGTTCACTAAACCGTACCATGTAAAATAACATTGTTTTTAACGGGGATAGCGGAACTCAAGTAACGCGAATTCACATAGCGCGAGTATTTCTCGGAACCAATTGTTCGTGGTATGCAAGTCTGAGGTGTATTATCTTTTTAATAACATTCCAAATTTTTTTCAACACCAATGTTCCTAGATTGTTTTAGTAGTTTTATGGAGAGTCTACATTCAAAACAGTATAAATGGGAAGTATTTTAATGGACTGTTAAGTCGCTGTCATCTAGGAATTAACTGCAATTTTTCGGTGATACGCACAAGGTCTACAGCGGTAAACTTTTGGCCTGTTGTTAGGCATAGTCGACTGTACCACTGTGAAAAAATTAAGCTTTGGACAAATTTTTCACAGGTCTGTGCCATTTTAAGTCTTGGTTTCCTGTATTATTAGAGCAGCAGTGGTGGGAAGTTTAGGAACACCCTATTACGGGTTGTGACTTCTTTGAAGGGGGAAAGTGGCTGGGACCCCCGCGGTGCGAATACAGCTGCAGCCTCGGCCACTGCCCGCCAAAACAACCCTGGTTAGGGGGGCTCTTTTAACTACCTTTCTGTGACTTCTGGTCCCCTGATACTTTCTCATAGGGAACTACTCGAAAATACGCTTTATTATATAAATTTTGTTGATATTTTTCTTTTTTTCTCTAACATTTCCTTATTGGCTTGAGCATTTCAGTGCAAGCCATTTTGTTTTAACTTCCCCTCACAGCCCCCACAGCACACTACCAGAGAGGGGAGAGAGAAAAAAACGGTTGTGAGCTGCCTAGGTCGTAGAAATGAAATAGCACTCCCGCAAGCATCTCTCTGCGAGCTGGCTGAGCACGATACAGTCTGTTGTGCTGCGGCCAAATGGCATGAACATTCAGTGTGACTACAGGCGGGGACACAAGGCAAAGTTACTGTTGAATGCAAAAGTACTACTCATATTTTCCTGAATGTATAAAAAATAATGCATTGATTTGTTGTAACGATGGCTAAGCCCCAGCATAAGCTAGGATGATTTTGCTTGAGAGCTAAAGTTTAATCCAAATTTTGGATATATGTATTTAGGGCTAAATGTTTTACTACCAATATTGTGTTTGAGCATGTTAATTTAAGGGAACTATTAGCCTTTTGGTGTGATGAAGCATCTGTACAAGGTGTGATTTGTCAGTAATAAATGTGAATAGCGATGGCAGAAAACAGGGTATAATTCACAAGAGTTTAACAAGGCACAGCCCACGGAAAATTTGCAAACAAACATCCTACGTAAACAAAATTCAGTTTCAAAGCGGCGTAAAAGACGCGATCAGAAACCTAGAATACGAAGGAAAAAAGTTTGGTAATGAGTGGCCCAGACTGTCATAACGGCATTTTTTGTGTTTATTTTCGTACAGACCATACAATGATCTCAGCTTACACAAAAGTTATTGATAATTTTATTTATGGATAATGTTTTTTTACTCATTTATTAGTTTTAATTTATTTCCAAACTATTTTGTTTTATTAGCTTAAGCAAGCATTTTTCAAATAAATTTTTTTGTAGCTTCCAAACACTTTTAGTATATATTATTTTAATGATTATCGTAATTTAGTGAGTTAGGATTATTGTTATGTCTTTCCTGGTATGTTAGGTCTTTTGAGATCTAGGCGGCATTTTTACACCTTAAGTAATTGAGCTTGTGTTTCTGGTAGTGCATGTTTCACAGTTTTCAATGAACAGCTTCTTCAAAATGTAAACAAAGCTGACAATCGAAATCGGTAAACATAATTTCCATAGAATCGTTTTGCTTTGGTGTTGTTCATACTGTATTTTACAGAAGGCGGTTAAAATGAATATGATTATGTATATTAAAAATTAGTTTACTAATGTACTGTCTAGTTATGCTGCTATGTCATAATTAGCAACTGCGTAGTATTGTCACTGAGACAATTTTCTATGACATCAATAGAAGACAAATATTCATCTAGATTTGTAGAACAGCAAGTTACTATTGTGGGATCATTAATAGAATTTTTATTATTATAAACTCTGTACACATGAAGTACATTTTTTATAATCGATAATATATAGAAGTAACAAAAATTAGCTCCTCCGCATTTATATACTTGAATGCAGTAGTAGTTACTTATTTTGTAGCCACAAAGATTTGTAGCTGGGATTTCTATGTTTTCCAGCCAAAGCTCTGTCAGACAGGTTTATCATACATAATGTTACGATTTACTGCGGGTTGGTAAAGGATAGCCCAATTAAAGATTTTATTACACTACACAGTTTTATTTATTGCCACTACTTGTCACTTACAAAAATCTTCTAAAATGGCAAATAATGAATTACACTGAAAGAAAGGTCTATTCCCCAGTCACTCGATCCACACACCTCGCTGGGCCGCCCTCTGGCGCAACTCTCACCGCAGCACCCCTCGTGGTCCTCCGTCGCACTTCCCTTTGCCGAGATCCCACACAACGCCTCGCTCGGAACAGAACTCTTCGCCCTGGAACCTTCGTCCAAGAACTTCGCCACTCAATCGCCCGGAAATCCCGCCGCGGGAAAACTCCCGACTTCACTCTGAACTCTCTGACTCAGACTGACTCGAAGGCCGGCCCTACCTCCTTATATAGCCCTTGGGTTCCTGTCCAGAACAATCGGGCATGTCTCCGAGATATCGCGCGACCTTCGCCGTCGAAATGCCCAGAAACACGTCGTGAGTCCTGTCGAAGGACGCTGCGGCTGCTCAGAAAACGCCGATAAACGCAACAAGCATCGGGTTCCCACAAAACGCGCCGATAAAAATGTTTGAGTCCTTTTATGCCGCAGTGCGGCCTCTTTTAAGTAACTCGATCTGAGGCAGGTGCGTGCTGCTAAGGTCAGGATGTCGCGAGATAGTATGGCACGAGATACCAGGGAGAGGATGCGGGTGGAAGGGGGCGCAGACAGGCCGAACGAGTGCGGCGACGCCAAGCACTGCAGCCAAGTGCGATCGTAACAATAATATCTAGATATATAGTTAGGCAGTTTAACTTATTTTTAGGCACTAGATTTTTTAACGAATTAAAGAAAATAGTTTGTAATGTTTAGAACAACCAGTAATATCCCGTTGCTTGTATTTCTTGCAATCGGTTGTTTTCAATAGCATATTTATAGATACTAATTTTTGGAAAACTTATCTAAATTTATAATCCAAGCATGAGTATATTAACTATTTCAAATATTCACATATTATACAAAATTAAATGATATAAAAAAAACCAAAGAAGCCATAAATATAAAACAGAAATTGTTTGACGTAAACATGTTAATTTTTCCCACCATATCTTCTTTAGAATATTAGCAAAGTTGTATTTCTCACACAGTAAAGCTGTGACATGAATCGTCAAAAAAATGTTCGTTGGGAAAAAACTTATATTTTCTGTCAAATCTAATTACACTAACGCTCACTAAGTGTCCATCATAGTGCGTAAATCAGTTCAGGAAACAAAGGTTTCAACCTCGAAAAAATTTGTCCAAAGCTGAATTTTTGCACAGTGGTAGAGTCAACTATGCTTAATAACATATCTAAAGTTTACCGCTGTAGTTATTGTGCATATCACGGAAAAAGTGCAGTTAAGTCCTAGATGACAGCGACTTGCAGCAGTCCATTAAAATACATTCCATTCTATAGTTTTAAACATATACTCTCCGTAAAATCATCAAAATAATCTGGAAATGCTATTACACACATTCACGTTGAAACAAATTCAGAATGGTAATATTTAAGGTATGATATAAATATATTAATTAATTTAATGAGTTTTTTTATCTCAATCAAGGACATAATAAACTGATTATAATATGAACGGTTGGTCTGACGTAATAACAACTTAATTGAGAATTTTTGCGAATTCCTTAAGCTTTGAAATGACATACTTTGCAAAACGCTAGCATAAATTATTACAATGCTAGAGCGTTCTGAGCGAAATAATGTTGCGTGGCTAAGGTGCTACAGTCGCAAGAGCAGGAACGAATTTCGCTCTTGCGAAATCGAGATTTCTGGAATATTTTACCCACACAGAAATTAAGTAAAGAAGGTAGTAATATCATTCTTTTTTAATAAAATGTAAAAGTTAACCCCGTAATCCTTGTGCGTCACACTGAAAATGTGCAGTAAAATTCCTAAATAATATTTTTTTTGAGCGTTCCACAATATTGTACTCTGTAGACTTCATTATTATATAAAACATTCAGTAAATAAAACCATATTAAAATAACAAAATTTCACATTATAAACCTAATTGAAAAACATCTCTTTATGTTTTTTTAAACATGCAATATTATTATAAAATTAGGAAAAAGGATTTTTCATTAAAATTTAGGTATAAGGAATAAAATTATATATTACATAAACCTGCAGACTTTGACGTAAATAAATAAAGTTTAAAAAACTAAAGAAACATGCTTTTAAAGATTATCAAACTAAAAAGTAAAAAATAATTTTAAAATTTAATTTATGACAATAGTATATAAGCAATACTAGTATAAATGAGAAAAAAGCTTGAGGCGCTTTGTGCCATATTTTTTGTATATTAAGCACCCTATGCTTTTTTCTCATTTATACTAGTATTGCTTATATACTATTGTCATAAACTAAATTTTAAAATTATTTTTTACTTTTTAGTTTGATAATCTTTAAAAGCATGTTTCTTTAGTTTTTTAAACTATATTTATTTTTAACTTTTTAGTTTGATATTCTTTAAAAGCATGTTTTTTTAGTTTTTTAAACTATATTTATTTTTAACTTTTTAGTTTAATATTCTTTAAAAGCATGTTTTTTTAGTTTTTTAAACTATATTTATGTATAATTATCATAGGGAAATGAGTTACCGACACTACCTATTACCATCTGAGATAACTATTTGGAGTTGCAACGTCACAAAGAAATGGTAAAGTCTCTCTGAATCATTTACAGTTAGATGTATGGATATAATCTTACAATTTACCGGAAAAAAAAAAAAAACATTTTTTTTTTTTCGGCGTGGCCAGGAGTAGAACCCACGATCGCTGAATCCGAAAGCTGACGTCACAGAAGTCGCGCGCCTTAGACCGCTCGGCTCACGAACGTAATGAAATTGGTGGGACATTTTACAGTGATGAGCCACTCACTCTTAGTCGAAAGAGTTACAGACGGACAGACAAACATACAGGTGAAGCTAATATAAAGCATGTAAAAAATTGTTTAAAAGACATGGTTGTAAATTTCGTAAACTTTGAATTGGCATATTATGTAAGATACTGGTACAACTGGCATGACCGCAGAAGCGCTCCGAGCGTGGTGTGCGTACCGCACTGTGGCGGTGCTAAAATCACACGGACTGGGACGATTTTCACTGTTAGAAAACAAAGGTTTTTAATGTATGGAAGATTATCCCAAATCTGAAATTTGGTACAGAAGCAGTAAAAAATATTCTTAGTAACATATAAAACGTTCCCCGCCGTTAACCATTTGCGTCACACCAACAACGTGCAGTTAAGTCCCAAATGATATTTTCTGCAACGTTCCAAAAAAAATGCATTTCATAAATGTAATATAGATAGTTAACTCTCAGTATGGACACCAAAATAATCGAAAAACATTGCCATACATAATGACAGTGATAAAAATCACAAAGTTGTAACATCTTATCATTAATAGACAATTAAAATAATTGAAATTAAAAAAAACATATTTTACTGAATTTTATGGAAATATAAATACAAATTACATAAATATGAAGAGGCCGACGTAAAAATTGATTAAATAAACGTTGTTGCGTATTTCATAAGCGTAAAATTGGTATATATTTTATGAGTCTGGTATGATTTTTTCTGACTGCTGGAGCGTCCTGAGCTGCGTAGTGTGCCCAGCGCGAGCGACTCATGGCATCGCTGCAGTGCTGTACACTACGCAGCTCAGAACGCTTCAGTGTACCAGACTCTAAACAAATACACTAATTTAAAGGCAAAAAAATATGCAACAACGTTTATAAAAGCGTTTTTTCCCATTGAACTCTTCATATTTATAATTTGTGTTTATTTTTACATTAAATAGTATAATTATGGTTTTATTAACTTTAACGATTTTACTTGTCTATCAATAAAAAGATCTAAGAATTATGTAATTTTTATCACTATAACCATGTACAGCAATGTCTTTAGATTATTTTGTTGTTCATGTTGAGAGTACACTACATAAATTGCATTTATGAAATGCATTTTTGTAGATCATTGTAAAATATTACCATTTTGGGCTAAAAAGCACTTTTTGGTGTGACGTTAAAGGTTTGCGGCGGTAAACTTTTAATATGTTACTAAGATGTGTTTATCCTTCCACTGTACGAAATTTCAGCTTTTTAATAATTTTTCAATGCATTAAAAAGATTCAATTCATAGGAACGAAAATCGTCCCGGCCCGAGCGACTTCAACATCGCCGCAGTACAAAGCACACTACCACACTCAGAACACTTCTGCAGTCAATCAATAAATACAACTATCTTAACAAATATACCAATTTAAAGCTTAAAAAATACATAAAATTTATTCATTTTAATTTTCATGTAAGTCAATTTATATAACTGTAATAAATAATTCCATTCTTCATAAATTTGGATAAAAATATTTTCCTAATATTATTAAAGAATTGCATGTGTAGTAAAACATATACAAACTTTAAACTTTTAATTTTATTACGTCAAAAGATGCTTTTAATGATGTTTTTTTTTACTGAATGTCTACAATAGTAATAACGTTTACGGGTTAAAAATATTGTGGAGCGTTCAAGAAGCTATTATTTAGGACTTAACTGCATGATTTTGGTGATATGCACAAACTCTACAGCGGTAAACTTTCGGTATGTTATTAAGCATAGTATAATCTACCACTGTATAAAAAATTTGGCTTTTGAAAAATTATTGAGGATGAATACTTTGTTTCCTGGTCTAATTATAAAGGTTTAACAACGGCTGCTAGCCAGCACACAATTCAACTTAAAATAGCTTAATCAATTATGCTAATAATTTTACAATAGACCCCTTGATTTATTTATTTTAGATAAAATAATTGAATTATAGTAATGATATAATAAAAGATATAAAACCTGACTTTGTAAGTACTTGACGATTTTTATTTTCGTACTTTTTATGAAGCATCAAACTAATTTTTTAAGATTTCAAAATCTTAACACATTTTCGGATAAAGGCTTGGTTAAAAATCTTGCATTGTCTGGTTGAAAATAAAATGATGAATTAGGAATACAAACAATAATTAATTGGTATTTATATAATTTTAAATTTAAATACTATTTTTTTTATATTATATCTACCAACAGATAGAAATCAAAGGTCTCTTAGTGTTTTCGACTGAAACATTTCTAACAGAAATCATTTAAGTGTTGATTTTTATATTGTATAAAGACTCGTTCATAAAGGAAAACAATAGAAGTATATATCTATATACATGTAAATTAAATACACTCTATCGTATAAAATAGATAGATAAGACCAAGTGTATTTAGTGACACTATGGCGCGCCGGCTGTGAGAGTTACAACCGCCGCGCCACAGAACGATACACGCTGCGACACTCGGGCCTCTAGAACGCAAACTTATTAATCTAGAATCTTTATAAAAACACTACCTTAAAGCTTAAAGAATACACAAAAACATTTATAAGGAAATGTTTCGCATTAGGCTTTTCAGCTTTGTGTAAATCATATTTTTATCAGGGTGACAGATGCAAAAAAAAAAGTACTTAATGATTTAATTGATGCATATCTTATCTTTAATATTATACTTTAAAATATTTATAACACGAATATGTAAATAGCATTTCAAGATTATTTTGATAAGTTTACGGAGAGTCTACGTTGCAAACTGTATGAAAAAGAAGTATTTTAATGGACTGCTGCAAGTCACTGTCATCTAGAACTTAATGCACTTTTTCGGTGATATGCACAAACTCTACAGCGGTAAACTTTCAGTATGTTGTTAAGCATAGTCAACTCTACCACTGTGCAAAAATTCAGTTTTGGACCAATTTTTTTGATGTTTGTGCCTTGTTTCCTGGACTAAATGCCGTGGGGTAGCAGAGAGGCGAACTCCAGCCGTGGCCCGCTACGCTGGCCACCAGTTTTTGTTATTCCCTTGCCCCTTTTCGTTCGCAGTATGGAACGAAGGTCGTGTACGGCCGGAGAAGAGGGATAAGCCAAGTCACCCCTACCCCTCCTGTTGTTGTAAAATACGGAAGAACACAGCAGGGCAGGGGGGGGGGGAGGGGGGAAGCTTGAATGTTTCTTCGAACCACCACGGCACTTGGTGGAAGAAACACACTTTTTGAGCGCGGCAGGGCATTTCAAGGCTATGTAGGCGGGCCCCTTAAAGGACTTTGATGGAATAGTTTGCGTTGTAAAAGTGTCATTTGTGTTTTTGTGTGGAGTATTTAAATAAAAGTCTATCTGTTTTCTTAGGTGTCACACATATATATATATCTTATATATACACTATATAATATAAACACACTATATAATACACACACACACACACACACACACACACACACACACACACACACACACACACACACACACACACACACACACACACATATATATATATATATATATATATATATATATATATATATATATATATATCTTCCAGCACGCAACTTCATACTGGGCGATAACAAAGCTTAATTGAGAATACGTAGATCTTATTTACTTTCCACAGATTTCTTTCACAGAGTGAGTGTGTGACTAGATCACACAATATACAAGTTATAGTACATTAGTTATAGTACTAGTTACATGAAATTTATTTTTAATAAAAATAAAAACTTAATATGATGACCAAAAACTTTTAATGATAAAATAAGCTACATTTATTTATATTAATGTGTAACCCTACTTATACATTTAACTGTGATAATGAAAAATTCCTGGCACAGAGCTCCTGAATTCATGTTTAAACCCTGAACAGAAATTACCTGCAGACCTCAACAGGTTCCCAAACATTAATTTATTATTATTTTTGCTTAGAAAGCATTACAAATAATTATATCTATGATTGAATGGTGATATACTAACCTACTCTGCACGGCAGACTTGTCCATTCTCCACCTTGTCTTCAAAACTTCATCCATATTCTCCATTATAAACCGGCTGTTAGTACTGCTGGAGTGCAGCTGGGCTGACTCATCCAGCAGTCTGCAGTACACATCTCTGTTCGACACTGCAACAACTCTGCAACACGTATACACCACCAAATTGCAAGACCACATCAAACAATACTATGGCTCGTCCAGCAGTCTGCAGTTCACCTCTCTGTTCGACACTACAACAACTCTGCAACACATATACACCACCAAATTGCAAGACCACATCAAACAATACTATGGCTCGTCCAGCAGTCTGCAGTACACGTCTCTGTTTGACACTGCAACAACTCTGCAACACGCATACACCACCACATTGTAAGACCACATAAAGCAACACTATAGGTCGTCCAGCTGTCTGCAGTACATGTTTGTTTGACAATGCAACACCCCTGCAACAAGCTTCAACCACCACACTGCAAGACCACATCAAACAAATCTATGGCCCATACAGCATCAGACTGAGGATGCAGTGCTGTTGTCCTGATTTTATTTATTCCCAGCAACTGACACACCTCCTGAAACACTGTCGACTCAAAATTGTGGTTTTGGTCTGAGTGGAGCTTCTTTGGTAACCCAAACCTGCAAGTGAAATTGTTGACTAGTGCATCCGCAATGATAGTGGCTTCTTGATTCTGAAGTGCATAAGCCTATGGCCACTTACTGAGGTAATACATTGTTACCAGAATATACCAGTTACCATCTTTAATTTTTGAAAATGGTCCAGCGATGTTGATGGCTATCCTCTCAAAGGGGTCTCCCACTTTGTAGGCCCTCATTTCCCCAAGACTCCGGTGTTGTGGCCCTTTTCCAGCTGAGCATGCTTCACATTGTCTATACCAAGTCTCCACATCCTGGCAACACTTCAACCAAATAAGTATAAGGTGACCGCCAGAGGTACCATCATGGATTTCATTCAACACATCTGCTACTAGACTCTTTCAGAAGGAGTAGTTGCTGGTAACTAATTTTCCATTTGGACTCTCCAATGGCCTAATTAGCAGCCCATTCACCATCCTTAAGGAATCCCAATGTGCCCATTAAGCTTTCCCAGCCTTTTGGTCACTGGATATCTCATGCCATGATGGGATGTCCAGCATCATTCTCTGGCCAGCTTATAATGGATCCCAGGTCAGGATCTTGTTGCTGTGCTGCTTCCAACAGTCATTATCCCATTTATTTTCACCGTTAGTTATGGTAGCTCGCCAAACGTCTTCGATTCTCTCATTTTTCTCTGCTCTTTTGCAATGGTTACAGTCTACTTTGCAAGGCCTTTGGGCGATAGTGTCGGCAATGCTGTGAATTTGGCCTCTCCTGTGTTATATCTGACAATCATACTGCTGTATCTGTTCAATCCACCAAGCAAGTTGTCCCTCTGGATTCTTGAACTGTAACAGCCACGTAAGGGCAGCATGGTCAGTGCATAACAGGTCATTTCTCACAAGAAATTATTTCCGGAAATGTTGCAGAGACTTCACTACAGCCAGCAGTTCTGTTCTTGTGACACAATAGTTACGTCCAGAGTTAGACAAAACTTTGCTGTAGTGTAGTATTACTTGTTCATTTCCATCTTGAACCTGGGAAAGCACAGCACCCAATCCATCTTCGCTTGCATCTGTGTCGAGGATATACTCTTTATGTGGACGGCAAGTATGGGGCTAGTACACGGGGATTCCTTAAGGTCTTGAAAGGCAGTTTCACATGCTTAAGTCAATTGAAATTTTCTCTTGTCCTCAGTCAGCTGATACAGTGGTTTTGTGATGCTGAGAACCCAGGCACAAACCGCCTTTAGTAGGCACAGAGTCCCAAGAAACTTCTAACATCATGCTTATTCTTAGGTCGCGGTCACTCCTTAAGGAACCGTCTTCTCAGATCTGTTCGCACTCCATCCTGTGATACAATATCTTCCAGGAATGTTACCTTATGCTGAAACAAGAAGTATTTTTTAGGAATTAACTGAAGTTGTGCATGGCGAAGCCTGTCGAACATATCCTGGAGATGGTCGCAAATATTCCTTCACTGTATTTCGCACCACAATAATGTCATCCAGTTATACTAGGCATGTTTTCCAAGTCAAGCCATGCAGACACAAGTTCCATCAATCTCTCAAAAGTTGCAGGAGCATTACATAACCCGAATGGTAACACAGTGAACTGGAACAGCCTACTAACTGTCATGAAATCAGTCTTCTCCTTATCCTCAGGGTGCAGCTTCACTTACGAGTAACCACTCTTCATGTCCAGTGTAGAGAATCATCTGGTGCCAGAGAGTGTATCCAGTGTGTCATCGATATGTGGGAAGGGGTAGCTGTCCTTCTTGGTGAAGTCATTCAGCTTCCAGTAGTCCACACAGAACCTCAGCTGTCCAACTAGCATCTAGCTATGTTACTGAAACGACTGGGGAACCCAAGGGTTTGCTGATAGTTCTATTACACTGCCCTCCATCATACCCGCAATCAACTTCTCAGCCTCTTCCTGTTTTGCTAGAGGCAGCCGTCGTGGAGCCTGTCGGATCGGCTCTGCATCACCTGTGTTGATGCGATGATAGACCAGGCTTGTTCTCGCAAGGTCAGTATCCCCTAAGGAAAATACATCCTAGTTTCTTACCAGAAAAGCAGTAACTTCTATTTTTCATATGTGAGGTTATTTTGGCATTGCCTTAATAACTGGTCTAGATTTGGGTTCAGTGGCTGCTCAGTAATGCTAATTTGTGAAGAATACTGATATTGGCCTACCCAAGAAACTGGTTCACACAGCTAGCTATTGGGTCTCCCTGTTTCCAAACCATTGTTCGCAAATCAAAGTTTGCCACCCTGACTGGTACAACCTACCCAACCTTTGCAATGCTCCGAACAACCAGGAGCTTCTCCAATCCTAATGTCATATCTGGATCAATCAGATAGCTCATGTACCATTAGGGTCTCCCATTATCCTAGCTGCTATTATCTGCTCGTGGTTTTACTAGAATTGAAATGGATTCACTAAGTACCACTTGCATTACAGAAAGTTTCAATTTTTCGGGGTAAGCAAAGTTACCTCCTCCCTTCTTATATGCAGTATCTATCCTTCCATATCAATAACGAACTCATATTGATTCATTATGTCCACTTCTAGAGTTACCTCATCAGTGATATCAGGAACAAGGTCTGTGATAATGTCCAAGTTCCAATCCTTACCTTTAAATCCAGCTGTCCATGCACAGGTGAAGTGTCTCCGGTGACTGATTTGAGTCTATATGGGATGGGTGTTCTCTTCATATTTCCCTACTTACAATGTCTGTGCAAACCATAGATGCCAACGCCACTGTGTCAACATTAAGTAAACACTGTCTGCCATTGATCCCTCCATTAAGCAAAAAACTCTCATGGCCTATACGAAGTAAGGATACAGGAAAAACCCTAAGGGCTACCATCTCCTGTAGAGCTGGCATGTGCCCCCTCACACCAACTACTGCTCGTTTCCCTGTTGTTCTTCCTGCTTCTCTTCCTGCTGCGATGTCTTCCTGTGTGTCAGGCAGTCCCACAGAATGTGTCTTAGTTCTTTATAGACAAAGCACCGTGGGCATCGTGCTGTTATTCTGATATTGGGTACCTGGAGTGTCATTCAGCAACTTTTGGCATTTTCTCCGTTGTAGGGCTCCCCTCCAGTTCTCTTTGTCCTGATGCTATTGTTTCTTGATTCACTGCATGCTGCCTTGATTTCCAGGGTATGGACCAAGTCATTATAGCTCCTCTTGTGCCGGGCCAAACGGACAGTCTGCTGAACCTCTACATCTCTGAGTTCGTCTATAACGCGCTGGTGGGTAGCAGTTGGTGCTTCTGGGTAGACGAGGTAGACGAGGTAGACGAGGTAGACGAGGTGCACAAGTCGCTCAATGTCGACTTCGAATTCTTGGAGTGTTTCTGAAGATCAGTGTCAGGGCTTCGGTCACCATACCTCAGCTCAAGAGCTTCAACTAGTATAGAATAGTCCTTCTGCTCCGGAGTCTTTCTGCACCAGAACTGATATGGTCTGAAGCAGCTTGAGTGGAGATCCTTGCAGGGCCAGGACAAGTGCTGTAGCCTTCTATTCCTTGCCCCAGCCATTCACTTTCGCAGTTGCCTCGAACTGTCGCCTGTAGAAGGCCAACGATGATTGGCCATCAAAGGTGGGTGGCTTGAATTTTGGGTGGTAACTGGAAGTGCCCTCCACCTTAATATCCCCAGAGTAACTCTCTCGGCTTGCAGCAGCTGTAGCTTCCTTAATCATCTCATGGCATTCCTCTGTTACAGCTGCTACACACTGTTCAGTTGTCTGCTCAAGCTGAGATAGCTGTTGTGCATTCAGTTCATGTTCACCTCGCTGTTGCTCCTGTCAGGTAATTTGCTGTTCTTGCTGTGCATTTTATTTCCTAACTGTATGCTGGTTTTGTCAATCTTCATCATTTATTCTCTTCTTGGCAGTTCTTCACCTGTTCATGGTTATCCTCCATGTCCTCAATCTTAGTCTTCATGGGATTCTTCATCTCTTCTTGGCAACTCTTCATTTCATTCTTCATCTCTTCTAGGCCACTTTCAGATTAGCCAAGAAAGCCATCATGTTCTTAAGTTCATCAGCAGCCATCTTCCTTGTCCACATACACTATTATTCTGTCACTATCATTACTGTTCTAAGTATTACTACACAATACTTCACCTACAAGCTAACAGAAACCTTTACTCAAATCTACCACTAACTTTACTACAACTACACTCAAAACTAACTACTGTTCCTAACACCAATTTTAAACTGGAAAAACTAAAATCTAATGTTTTTTAACATTATTAAAAAATTTTGATTCATTATTAATTATTTGTAAATAATTTAATTTGGGCTATCCCACTTCTGACACCCAATTTACAAGTAGAAAAAACGGGTTCGTGAAGTTAGCCCAAATAATTTTTATACAGTTTAATTTGCTAATAATGATTGCCTTACAAATTTTATCACCACACTTAATGTCTGTTCACAAATCACTAAGTATCTGTGCAGTCCACAGTTCACACTCCTCGATGGAGCTAGGCTCAACTGTGGTTCGCCCCTTCCCTCGCAGCTGTCCACACACAGAGTCTAGTGCCACTCGGTCACACACGCACGGTCTGCGCCGCTCGCCGAACTTGCACTTCCCTCAGGTTGCTTGGTGGAACTCCCGCCGAAGCCGGCATCACCGCTTTTATACCAGTTGGCCGCATTTCTGGAACTGACTGAAGTGGTTGTGACGTGTCGCATCATCCCGGGCTGACACGATGCCTGAAGCATCCATAACAGCGGCGCTTATTAGCGCCACTCCATGCAGTAGCCTGCAGAATGCCCAGGCCGCTAAGGGATAAATGACAGCACCAAGAAAGGAGGGCAAGGGGCAGGGGGGTGGCAAAACAGGGCCACCCTAAACTACGAACGTATGCGCGCATGGCGTCAGTGGCCGCGCGGAGTCGCCAAGCCGCTCAGGTACCTGGCACGCGTCGTGCCCTTGCCTACCACGTTCATAACAACATAACTATATTTTTATAGTAAGATGAGAATTTCATGTATTTATATTTTTAAGGCATGCTAACTAAACTATCATGTTGATGTTTTTATGAAAGATTAATATGAGTTTTGATATAGATATTATATACTATTAAAATGTTAAACTGAAAATAATTGTTAAAACAAAGAATATGTGTTTACCATGCAAACAAAAGTATGTAAATTTGGATTACATAAATAAACAACATAAACAAACAAATAGTTGTATGCAGTAACAATTTAAAAAAAATATAAACTGGTTTTACATTAAGGAGAGAGAGCTGTCCGTTGTGTAACACCATCAATGTGTAGTTTCTGGCAACTAAAAGAGTGAATATAAGTTTTGTTAACTAAGGTTATAAGAAAATATTTGTATTCTGTCACATGAGTAGTAGCTTTGGTTTTGTGCATTTTCTAGAGGAAGCGTGTAGCAATCCAGCTAACTGCCCTTACCACTTCAAAAATAGTTTAATTTACAATTTATTATGTTATAATAAATGCTAATGTTAGTTCTCTTTTATATAATTGAAGTAATAGCTTGCCATTCTTTCAAGGAAGCATTTATGTGTTCCCCAGTAGTTTTATAATCAGAATTTATATTATTTCATGCTTTACTATTTATTTTAACGAATTTCTGACTTTGTGGTAAATAAGCCCCTAGATCTTATTTGTACCTCTTTGTTTGAATATTTACATTTTTTATGTGCTTTAAACTTTTTTTTCAATATTGCTTGTGTTTATTGGTTCATAAACAAAAAAGGTAACATAGTTCTCTATTGTAATTTTAGTTCCCGCCATGAGTGTTTGTTTGAAAACTGATGCAATAGTGTAGCCGGTGGCGTGAGATGAGAGAGACAGAGCTCAGAGACATTGGGAAGACATGCTAGTGTTCATTAGGCCACTGTTGCCATGCACCATGATTGGCTGGTTGTTTTTAATTGCAATTTTGTGATTGGGCGGTGAGGACTCGAACATGCGTTTCTGCCACAGAGTGATACACAATTGCATGCTAGCCAAGTTAGTCATTGTCTGGACGAGGTACTGATAGGCCGCGTGTTAGGCATTGACTCACTAATTATAAAGTTATGTAGTTGAAGAGAGCATTTTGCGGCTGTGGTCTGGGCACTACCATACATAATGAAGCTTTTTTCATGTTTGGAAATTTGAAACTAGAATTTTCAACCACAGTAGTTGGTAATAGCCCAAAATAAAGCTCGAGTGATAGCGGCTTTGTTCTAAGGACATAGTTCTGCGGATTTGTACCGTGAGTTCGTGTGTAACCATGAAACTTAATTACAAAATGTCAAGTTAAGAGTTTCCTTTTGGTACCTGCGAACAGTCAACATCTGTTAGCTTTCGGAGACAAAGAGAGGTTATGTGAGAAAGGTTGTACATTCTACCTGTACTGTTTTTTGTGATCGCAAGATGGCTACCCTGGTGGCTGTGAATTGTTTTTCAAGTCTTAATAAAAAATCCATTAATATCAGTTTGGTGTCTGAGATACATTATTTAAGTAACGAATTGACAACAAGTGCCTGTAACTTATATAATTTTGATGCCAAACTGTAATAAATATATAAATAATTAAAGACAATCTTCTTTTTACATGTGTTTTATGCACTTCAGACCAAATTTTGAGCTAGCCAAGGTGGTCTGCAGTGTGATAAGCCAAGTGGCAAGAGATTTAATTTTTAATGTTTTGTATGGCACAAGTTATTTTTTATTTTCAGGGCAAGGTGTCTCTTCCCCCTTCTACGGTCATAAATCCCCCCCCCCCCCCCTCAGTTATATTGTGTACTAATAATGTTATTGCTTACAATGTTGAGTGCAATGATGACAAGTAGTCAAAGAAAACTTTAACAAATTTAAATTTACAACAGAGAAAACACCGTCAATATTTATGCTTACTACATTGATAACACTGAAACTGTGAAAACAGTACAAAAAGTGTTATTAAAACTTCTGAATTTTTTAAATGTCAAGGAAAGTTATTATTTTTTAGAGTTTCTTCAGTGGTTGATACAAACCTTGTTGCCATGTCCTTTTGTTGAGTGATTTTTTTACTTTCAGAGTTTATTAATGCTAAGGTATATTTGCATTAGCCAGAATGCATATATGTATTCTTTACATAATGTTGTATGTAGAGGATGTATTTCTATGTACTGTGGTGGGCTAAGAAAGCCAGTGGCATGCAACAGATGGTTTAGTGTTGTTGTTCATCATTCTGTGGGATAAACAAGCCATTGTATGTTCATAGTTGTCGTGGCAACCAAGTAGGTTGAATGTTCTAAGGGAGTCTATTTGCTGTTTGTCATTTGTATTCTATGGAATCAACCGCTAGTGATTGTATGTATATATGTAATTTATGGATATGCAAGGATTTAAATTCTCACATTGTAACACAGAAAATGTAAATGTGCTTGACAAAGATATAGGATAGATAAAAAAATTCTTATTTCTCACCATTATTTTACATCAAGTTTTTCACTATTGCATTTGTACCAGTATTTTTTGTAAATCAAACCACATTATAACAAAATAATGGCATAACAACATTATTTCAATTTTATTAACCAAGGATAAGAGAAAATAAATACATTTGAATTTTTCCATAAGTAATAAGGTTTAATTAAAGGATGTTATAATTATATCTATTTCTCATTTCTTGATGACTTTTATATGTTAAACTTAAATTTAAACTTGTGAGTTTTAATGTTCCATCAACACAGACATATATGACAGATCTGCAATCTTACAAATCAGTAAAATCGTAAACAGTTTCTTTTCACTTTTGATGATGTACCACTTCTGCTTTGAACTTTTCAGTTAAATATATTTTCATTAAAAAGAAAAGTTGGAAAAGAAAAAAAGAGCCAGGGGGGGGGGGGGGAGGTTATGTGATGATGCAGAAACCATGATCTCGCCAATATTTTAGTATAATTTAAGATTGAATATTTTTCATTAATACAGTACAACAGATGGTCACTATATAGTTCAAGATCATGATATCCTAGTTTAAGTATTAATTTAATTAAAAATTGTTTTATTTTTTTATTTTTTATTTACAATATTGTAGATATTTAATTTTCTTAAAAGCCATTTAGAACCTTTTCCTACACAATTTCAAACTAGTGACAACATTTTAGTGTACATAGAAGGTGTTTTCTTTATGACTATTGTACGTGAATATTCTGTTCATAAGGAGATTTTTATATATGGTAGCAAATGGTTATGTTTCTAAAATATGAAACAGTGTTGTCAAATAAAGAACTAGGCAGGTGCGTGACTCGTGGTGTCAAAATGATAGATATTATTGTATCCTGTGCTATAGAGCATCCCACTCTTAGATTGCAGTGTGGAAGTATATGGGCGCATTCTCTCTCTCTCTAACACACGCCGATTGCCGTTAGCACTGTCCTTGTTTCTTCGTGCGTTGTTGCCAAATATCAAACGAAATTTAAAATTTTAATTTTTGGACCAAGCTTTTTTTCATATTGTATAGAATCAAAATACGCATCAGGCAATGCTTATTTTGAATACTTAACAATATTTTAAGTGTCCGAAAAAATTAAAAAACATAACTTATTCGCTGCGAAATGTTTTGAAGTATTCCGATATGTTTCACATCAAAAAAAGAAAACCTACATGTGTATTTCATTCAGATTTATTTTATTAGTAAATTAATGCCTTAGGACGCCACCGAACAAATGTTAAGACAAAAACTGTACAGGTTTCACTTAAATATTTTTTTTAATATATTGAAATGCATTTTCTCACAAACTGAAACATCAAAAAGTTGACCCGCGGAAAAAATTTTTTCTATTAAAGATAAATGGGGGACGAAAGCGAGAAAAATGTTCACAATGAATTGAATTAGATTTTAAAGGCAGCCCCATCTCAATTGCTTCTACAGTTTCCGTGGAAATAGCTGTTAAAGATGTGTCTTATCAGTACAAGAGCGCGCGCTGCCGTCGTAAGAGGAAACAGGGTCGTGTGTTTATATAAGTGGGGTTCTGTCCTACAAGCAATTTCAAATACATTGCTTCCTTAGTCAACAAAAAATATTATAATCGATTCTTGAACATAATATGTAAAATGTATGAAATAAATACGAATGAATTCAATAGCGATCATGGTACAAAATTTTGAATTATTTTTTTTATCCTTCTCAACACCAAGCATCTTATCAAACATTGTTTTAGACAAAGTTTTGGAAAATAACTATGATATTATTACAAACAATTTAAACAGATTTGATAAGGTGTCTACTAAGGCAGTTACGTTTTTTTGTCCGGTGAAATTTCGAAACCATGCAGTTATGGCTGGTCGTATCAAAAATGTATTTAGAAAACATTTTTCGGCATTAGGTAATCCGAGTTATCATACGTTAAAACGGATTCGATATTATTCATATTATGGGAGTTGTTGCGATTTTTCTGTTTTTCAAAAAATCTTCCCCATTTCGAACCAATTGTTCGGATTTTTCCCATAACTTCTCGACCGAGAATTTCCATTACTGTATTTTATTTATCATTTTGGACATGACTTGTCCAAAAATACGGCATTTATCGGGCCCATGAAAATGTGATTATATATATATATATATATATATATATATATATATATATATATATATATATATATATTATATATATTATATATATATATATTATATATATATATTATATATATATATATATATATTATATATATATATATATATATATAGGATTTTTAGAACAGAAAAGAAAACTTTAAGAAATTTTCGTCTACAATAGGCAGTTTTTATTTGAAATTTACATAAAAGTGGCATTATTACAAATTTATATGTGTAATAGTATAAAATATTATAAATTACGATATGATTTCTTAAAATGCTTCTTGTTCGATCCAAATTACAAAGACACGCATCTCCTGAAATTCGTAATGTGTTAGAGATTTGGCAACAGCGCGCGCCATAAGCCGTCTACTGCAATCTAAGAGTGGGACGGGCTATAGAGAGAGACGTTCGCCAGAACCGTCAGAAAACTTTCAGACTGGGAAATGACATAAAAAAAAAATAGTTTTAAAAAAACCTTTGTATCCAATAGGAACCTAGCTTTTTCGGGAAAGTCCCCACTTTTTGTATGTTTTTTTTATTTTTTAGTATATAGATTTAAAAAAATATCAACATAACATTATCATGACCAAGGACAACATAAATTTAAAATAAAGAAAAGTTAGGCTGCTGAGCACCACTTACCGCTTAACAGTGGTACATAAAGAGATAATTGAAGAGATAATGAAGTTAAAATTCCCAAGAAAAAGCAAAGATACACACAAAATAAAAGAAAACCACTACATGACATTATATCACAAAAAGATTGAAAACAAAAAAATTCCATACTATTAAAATTGGTTTCAGTTCTCACAAAGTAGACAACAAGAAGGTAAAATGTCGGTAGCAGTAGTCACTATGCAACTACTTTCGAATGGGCAGATGCCGAGCTTAGTTACAGATTCCCCTCAGCGGCAGAAGAAAATTTAGAGAGTAGTTTGCCAGGTCTGTAGATGGCGGACATTGCATGAAACAGAGACATAGAAGCCTGCATTTAGTTGCCAAAGGGACTGAGATATGACATAGAAGATGATGGTAGACGGAGGGCAGGATAGGGGATGGGTCTGAGGGAGAAGGTGTAGGCCTGGGGAGAGAGGTAGAGAGACAGAGAGAGCAGCAAAGTACTGGGAGCGAGGGGTACGGGAGGCACGGCATAACTGCAACATGTTGTAAGAGTGATGCATCAGCCGAGCGAGCTCTCGAACACAGGAGAACACGTGGACAGAGCTGATGTCAACAGGTCACACGAGACAGGACGATACGAACTGCAATGGCCGTAGCCGGCTGTACGGGACATTAAGCCATGCTGTGAAACTGTACATGTGACACCTGGTGCTGCAGCTGTGCCCTGCAGGACTTTGCTGAGCGATATCATCTCGTGCGACCACCGCCTATCTCAGTTCGTGCCGTGGGTACTGTGTAACCTAACGTCAAAGTATAATAAAAAAAAACGTACTGAGTACCGTGTTATTTACTGACCACGTGCCAGCTCTCCCAGGTATCAGGCATGTGGGTTGCCTTTAAGAGCCCACTGGAGTGTGCAACCATCTTCCCGCTAGAGCGGGTCAGGTCTGTGCGATAATTGGAGGCTAGGAGAGACCAAATCTCGTTCCCCACATGACGTCCCGCCCTGAGACGAGTCTCTGCCAGGTCTGTGTGCGCTTATCATACGGTGGTGCCCAAATTCACGACTATTGACGATTCACACCCTCTGGAACCACGACCATCCTATGTGAACAATCTACATATATGGTAAAGTAGTGATTGTAAACAAAAATGCTTGTAAATTAGAAAGTAAACATTTTAACATGATAAACTTTGCAGATGGGTCAAGTTGTGGAATAGTTAGGTTTCTAAAACTTTTTTTTTTGCATTTACTGAAATTTATAAAGAAAACATTATAAGCAGGAAATGCACTATTCATAAAACATTGTGTGTAGGACTTTAAAAAAAAAACTATGTTATAAGCAGGAAACATGATAAGCAGGAACATTAAAACAGGATTTTACTGTAATTGTTATAGGCTGATTAAAAAAGTAAGTAAAACTCTAAATTGCAAAATGTGAGGGGGGAAAGGGTGATTTTTTGGGGTGGTTCATTACACATTCTATCAAAAAAGTCAGTAAGTTTTAAGTATTAATGAGAAATATTTTTACTTACTTTGTCCTATGTAAAACTGTAACATAACACTTCCACATAAGAGAGAAGGTAAACATCTCAACTTGATCAACATGCACATAATTACGTATAACTCATCTTATGAGCATCTTGGAAAAATAATTTTTCACTAACTACAAATATCTGATACTGTAGTAGCTCTTCTGAATAAACTAATATTTGAGGCATTATGGCATAATTTATAACATAATATGGGCGGAAGCTGAAAACTAAAATCATTCATAAAAAAAACACTAAAATTTTATCAAATGTTATGTTAGGTAACATTAACAACTCATAAGCAATGTCCCAATAGGTTAGGTTGCTTCAGCATGTATTTAAAAACATATTCACTTGTGTTGTAAGCCCAAACCACTGTAAGATAACAACATTGCCACCTTGATGATGCAAATGTGCAAGGACAATAATTAACTGTTTAATAAGCAGTCTACAATTTTCAATATGTCTGTGGTCATTAAAGTTAATCAAAGTTGATGAAACCACTGAATTAGAACTGTTACCAATATCACTCTATTACCACTATCACACTGTTACCACTATTACTGGTCTTTGGTAACATTAAAATGCAGTTCTAATATCTCAAAAATGAATGTTTAACATTACCTGTAAAACTAATAAAACACTGTGTGTGAGTTTGATGTATAAAATTCCTGGTTACAACAAGTAATTCAAGCATGATTCCAGGTTTTTCCAAACTATGAAAATTCCTACAAATTTTCAGCTTCTTCCAAAATTTAAGGATGATGGCCATCCTGTCTATCTTAAAGATCAATGGACCAATATGCTGAAATATTGGTATGCTAACCACTAAAGAATGTAGATATAATTGAGAAACTACACAGTTTGTGATATTTGTCTGAATGTCATATGAAACCAATTTTTAAAATTTAAAAATATTTAACATAAAATCTACAACTTGAAACAAATTTCAATCAAATCTAAGTCTGGAAACAGACTTACTTAGCTTCGAACAAGTGAGGCCATCCAACAAAAATGCTCTCCCCAAGAATCTCCTTCGCTACTTCTTCCAGTGTTGGGGAGTCTTTTTGAACAATTTTCACTATCATGTTTTCACCTCTGCTGGGATGTTCAAACACCATGGTCCGACCTTTATGCAGGAAATACTGAAAATAACATTTAACATTTCCTTATGGTAATAAACATTCCAAACACTGAACTAAAAAAAAATAATAATAAAAAAACTAACATATAAAACATACACGTGAATTATGGATAAACATAGAACACATTAATAATTGGATATTCCAAATAGGAACTGTATAAAAAAATGTATATTAAAACAAATTAGTTATAATGATCAACTTAGAATTTTTGCAAAAGACTTAAATTTTCATTAAAAATGTCAGCACTCTGGCTTTAACATATTTGCTGTAAAATATTCGCATTATAATTAAATTGTACTACAAGAGTTTGGCCACAAGATTACATGCACAACACACATATAGTTACAACAATTATTAATTAAAATCAGATCCATTTAGAGTTGTTTGTCTTAACCAAGTTTCCTAAATACAACTTTGGTTAATTCTTCCCATTTACAACATTAGTAAAATTCCATAATTACCAGCAATACAGAGTAAGCAACAAAGTTATCATATAAACAAAATAAAAAATAAATAAATAAGTAAATAAATAAATTTATACTATTTGCTTAGTTGTAAAACCACATAGCTCCAAAGAACCATTCTTGGGGTTATTGCACTAGAATTATGCCTAGAGTGTTCACCGCGAGCCTACAAATCCACGTAACTCCAAAAATAAATGTTAAGGTTTCAAAAAATAATTTTGCAAAGCACGTATATTTGAGAAGGGATTTTTGTGTTTTCAAACTTGGCAATGTCAATAAGAAAGCAATGTTTTTGCAATGCTTTTTTAGGGGTGTTCGAAGTCCATTTTTTAATGGTCGAAGTCGAAGTCGAATTCTAAATCTTCAAACTTCCGAAGTTCGAAGTCGAAGTTGTAACTTTTCTACAGAATAATTGAAGTTTTTTCACAGTATTGATATTTGTTTATTTTTTTTAAAGACAAAAAAATGTTTTTAAACAAACATCTCTTATGTATGAACTGGATTATTTTAATTCAAAAGTTTATACTATTTACAAGAAATCGAACACAAGAGCTTGACATTAATAACTGCAACATGCTGATTATTTACAGTTTATCCTGACTGGAGAAGAAAATGTTAGAATTTGAATGCAGGAAAACCATTTCTTGTGCATGCTCTGGCAAAAGACGCTGATGTTTTTCTGTGATGATGTTTCCAGCAGCAGAAAATATACGTTCACTGTTGACTTGCATTGCAGGAATCGGCAAATATTTTTGAGCTACTTGAGAAAGTTTTGGATACCTACTGTGTCCTATCATTATCCACCAGTCGTACGGAATTTCTTTTCTGTTCAGTCTTGTTTCATTTAAATACAGTTGTATTTCTGAATCCTCAGTAGCTGTTGTTTCATTTGGTACACTATCGAGTGCATTCCAAAAGCTTGATATGTCAATACTTCTGCACTGTGGTTCAGGTTCACACTGAGGCACGCATTCAATTTGCAATTTCTCTATTTCAGCTGACAGTGTGGCCGAAGCCAACACTTTATCTGACAGAACACTGCGAAAACTAGGATCAATAATAGTTGCTACCTGATAAACACCATCTTCAGAGTACAGCGGGAACTTCTCCATAATAGTTTGCATTAATGTTTTGGCAAAAATAGTACCCTCAATTCGTTTTTCCTTTCCAATATTTTGTTGTAAATGATTCTGAATGCAGTGCAGTACCGGAATAACCATTGAACAAGTTGGATATTTGTCACCACTCATCTCTTCAGTTGCTTCTTTGAGTGGTTGAAGAATTTCAACTAGTCCATGAATGTGCATCCACTCATTTTCATTGAGCGAGCTGATTTCACTGTTATTTAGAGAGCTAGCAAGCTCAGCATTGACAGCATCTTGGATTTTCACTAACCGCACTAACATTGAGTATTCGCTAGACCACCTAGTGTCTACGTACTGAATGACCAAGTTGCTGCATGTTCAGTTGCGTTTGAAGTGTGTGCATTCGTTTATGTGCAGAGCTGCTCCTTCTGTAATGCCCTACAATACTTTTGCACTTGCCCAGCAATGAAGTTACAAAAGGGAAGGAAAAAAATTATAATTTCTAAAACATTGTGATTAAAGTCAATAGTTAAGTAGCTAATTAATAAAGAACATTTTAGTACAATATTTAATTATTTTGAATAATAAACGTAACTTACATGAGGGTGTTTTCAGAACCTTTCTGCAAGTTCTGCAGATACAAGTTTTTTATCATCACTCCTATCAAAGAACAAATATATTACATTCGCCGGCATACTTGGAGACTGTTTGCTTGTACTGGGGATAGGATTGTCTTCATCATGATCACGCTTGCGTGCAACCGATATCACGTCCATTATGTTTAGTTTTTCATATTAACAAAATCAGTATGCTCCGGAACGTATGTTAACCTAGCGGATAAAAACACTATCAACGCCGTGTCTCATGCATGTACTATGTGCGTACGGTAAAAAAAAAACCTCCCGCCATTCCTTACTTTCGATGTTAAAACAAATGCTAAAAGCTAAATATTGTGTTGGAATGTGGGAATTGGCATAAACAGAAATTTTGTTGACATAGTTTACATACCAATTTCAACATTTTTCAACATTTGTGGCAGAAATCCGTACGTTGATACACCAAAAACCATATATTAAACGATTAGGAATAATCTTTATTGTGCAAAGAAACAAAATATTAAAAAAAAGTATCGACCACTATTTATTTACATTCCGTTTAGCCTTATTTTTGGTTAAGATCATAGGGCTCACTCAACTTCAATAGTTTCGGACCACAAATAATTAAATATTTTAACTTCATCAATGCAATCATTTGTAACTACCCGAAAACTCTTTATTGCTGAAACTAAAAGTAACGTTTACGTAATTTAATATTGAGATAATTATTTGGACGCGAACAATCACATGATGATGCTACCAGGATGGCCAACCGATGCTATTAGAAATCTTAAGACTTAATATTGTTGAAATGTATAAATATAATTCCCAAATATCCTTTTTTGATATGTAAATTAATTAATAAGTGCATTATTTTTTATCTGTTTAGGTTGAAACAAATATTTATGTTATTACTTATTACCATTTCATCGGAGCACGACGCAAAATTGCTTTTTTATAAATCATATCACGTTGGCCAACCTGCATGAAATTGTTAAAATAAGGAATCGCTGCCGACCATCGCCGTAGATATTATTTAAATTATTTTTGCTTATGAAGTAACAAATATACAGTTCTAAACTCTGTTTTACTGTAATAAAGTGATATTATATTTACGCCAAATCTTCGTTACAATATTGTTGAATGAAGCCTCAAGATAACTGACCAGTTATTAATGATTCCTCCGAAAAAAATTCTTGTTGTTAACTTCGAACCGAAGTCGACAAGCTCCGATTCGACTTCAACTTTTTCGAAGCTTCGAACACCTCTACTTTTTGTATACTGTAATTGTAATGATGCAATGATACTAACTTGATTATTCCTTGGTTGTGCATTTCTGTAATTTACAACATATAAATGTACAAAGTGAGTGCCAAAGTACAGTAAACTCTCTCCAGTCCGGAGTTCTTGGGGATTTACAGACCACGGATTTGTGAATACTCCAGATTTTTGAGAGGTAAAATAATTGTTTATTTTTTTACTGTTAAAAAACATGTTTTTTCTCTTCCCTCGTGTAGGTAAATGACACGTTAAGAGTTATCTAATGGAATTACATAAAACAGCATACATTGCTAAAAAGATTAAAAATTACTTAAAATAAAAATAACGCCACGTCTCTCTTTGACACTGTGTACTAAAGCATCTCCCACTGCACTGTTTACAACCAGCCGGCTGCACGGACGGTAGACACGCGGCGCGGCGCCGACCAGCTGGCTGTAAACAGTGATGCAATCTTTTGTTTACGACCATGTCTCAACATAATGGACACGAGTGCCAACATATACAGAGAACAAAACACACACATAAACTGACGTGGATAAATACGTAAACAACTGTCATTACACTTACCTTGCCATTAACTGGGCTTTTTTAGTCTTATGACACAAAAATTATTACACATATTAAAATCAAACTCGCCACTTTACAAAACATCTGTATCGCATATAAACACAATTTACAAGAGCGTGCACACACAATATCACTTTAAATTTCCGTATTTAGAAGATTCAAAGTTAGTGTCACGGCTGCTTTAATCACTGTCTTCGGAGTCATAAACAGTGTTGGTGGCAGTCCCCGTTGTTGGCGGCTGGGGCTGGGATGACAGCTCAGTTGTTTCTTGTCTGGAAAAATGGGTCCTGATGTCCGACTGCTTGATTGATTGTCTTTGTTTATGTAAAAACGTAGAATGCAATATGCGGCACTGCATTATTTCGGAGACAGAATAACAGTCCCTTTTGTTTTCCGCAAACTTAATTAAAGTGTTCCACACCGCAGCAGCATCACTCCAGGCAACTTCAGTAGCATCATCACCATCATCATCGCTTTCACTCTCTGGGATGACAGTTTACGATTTTGAGAGCTTGAAATAATTTCTTCATCTGTTAAAGTTAGAGTAACAGGAACATCCTTGTCAACATCTAGCCATTCATTTACTTCTACAGACAAAAGTTTGTTGACAGGGTTCTCAACATCGTCACGTTCAACCATTTGTATAATTTCACAGTACACATCCTGTATTTCCTCGCCTGGTTGCCTGCCAAATCCCTTGAAATATTAATCTTCTGATTCATCATCTTCCTTCTGAGGCCATATCTTTTGCCATGCTTTGTGTAGACTTTCACATTTCACTGAGTTCCAGGCACATGAGACATTAAATATGGCATTTTTGATTTTGTACTTTTTTGAAACTCAGCAATACTCCCATCATAACTCGTCAGTTGCCGCATAAAATCACATCTGTATAACATCTTCACATTCTGGATAACTCCTTGGTCCATTGGTTGAATAAGACTTGTCACGTTTGGTGGCAGGTATACAACAGATATGTTACCTTTAATGAGTTGATTTGCTGGAGGGTGGGCATGACAATTATCCAATAGCAAAACAACTTTGCTGTTGTTGGGTTTATTTATAGCCTGTAAGTGTGCTTTGACGGTCGGTACAAAAACATTCATAAACCACCACAAAAAAATCTCAGAATCCATCCCAGCATTGCTTTGTGACTTGTAGTGGACTGGAAGGGGAACATGGGGCGCGTCCTTGAAGCACCGTGGTTTGGCATATTTCCCTATAACTGTCAGTTTCACTCTGCGCGTCCCCGCAGCATTAGCACACACCAGTACAGTTATGCGTTCTTTATTTAGTTCGAAGTCATGTACAGCTGTTTCGTTCCCACCAGCTAGAGTTGTATGTGGAAGGCATTTCCACAATAAGCCAGTCTCGTCGGCATTATAGACTTGGTCTGCAGAAAGTTGATTTTCATTTATCAGCTTTGCTAAGTAAGTGCGAAATCTGTCAGCAGCTTCAGTGTCGGCTAATTTCTGTTCACCTGACACATCAAGTTTTCTTATTCCATGTCGTTCTTTGAAACGGGTAAGGCAACCATCAGAGAATGTGCAAGCTTCTGTCAACTCAATCTTCTCATAAAATTCCTTCCCTTTTTCGATTAGCATCGACCCTGATATTGCAGCACGTTCTGACCTCTTTAATGAAAAACGCTTAAATAATGCAGAGTCCAATTCCTGTAGTTTGGGCGTGTGAAGAGTTTTGCGTTTCAAACAGTTCTTTTCCGACTCACTCTGCTACGAAAGCTTTGAGTTTTTCCTTTTGTTTTTTTATGTCATACACGGTTGACTCGCCAATACCATACTCAAGCGCGATTGCTGCAACACGTACACCACGATTCAACTTGTCACATATTACAAGCTTTTGTTTTAATGTCAGTATTACGTGTTTTCTTTTCACTTTCATAATTCTCCACACTCAATAAAACCTTTAAATATGTACAAGCAACTGCTGTGCACGTCTACTCTGAGCTACCGGAAACGCTCCACTAAGCAGTTGCTCTCTATCGTGAGACATTTATCTTCCCCCTATCTAAATATCCTACACTCGCAGCGCGTCTTTTTTTTGTTCGTGTCAGATGTCACGCGTTTTGACAGGCGGAAAAAAATAACAGAGATGCGAGTGCGTGTATCGTAGTTACAAGATGCGGCACACACACTTTTTTACCGTGGGAACACAGCGCACCACAACACTGCAGAACGCTTATAAAAAAAACATTTATTTTTCGGTTACAAAACACCACGGATTTCTGAGTACCACAAATTCTCGGGGTCCGGATTTGCGAGAGTTTGCTGTATTATAATATGTAATATTTTTTATTTAAAATGCAAATATTCCCCAGAAAAATAAGTAAATATGAAGCACTGGAGTTAAGACGTGTGCAACAATGTAGATGTTAAGTTTATGTATCAGTGAACTTAGAGTTATGCAATTAGTTAGTAGCCTTTGTTTTTGTTTAATTATATTACTATACTAGCTGCCCGACCCGGCTTCGCACGGCTATACTAATGGAAAAAAATTAAGCCACATCTCCCATTTACAGTAATGGTAAATAAAAAAAAATTCAATGAAAATTTATTACAAAGCTGTATAATGTACCGGAGAGAAAATGAATAGCACCGATGGTTTCCCGACTCGTGCACGCAACGTACAACTGACGTACCCGTACTTTACTACGGCAGTCTACAGGCAGATCACTCTTGCGCCGCTCATTATACATGCCCCTCCTTGTGGGTACGCCACTGCCGCGCGATGCCCGTTGCCATGGAGACGCAGAAGGCATGAACAATGCAAAATCCTGTTCTCATGCAGACAAAGTACCCACTGTTGCCTGGTTTTAACTACCAATGGGATCTAATTTTCGAAAAATATCATCCTGCGTAACATAAGGAACATTACTGTAAAGTTTCAAGTCTGTAAAATATATATACTTGAAAAAAAGGGCAATAAAAAAAAATTAAATACCGAGAGAGGAAAAAAAAACAATAGTTTAGGTTTGCGATAAGTGATAAAAAGTATTTAAATACTAATTGAACTCTTATGAGGGTACTGATTGCTTCGTTGTTAATATCACACGGGTGTTTTTTACTTGTATGGGAAAATTAAGAATGATAAGGCATCTAGTGCGTGGCAACAATGTTAATAGGCAATAGGAAATAAACGTCTAGCACCTGCGGCATTGTCAACACACACTTCGTACGTGTACTGCATGTTGTATCTAACCCCCTCCAACGCATTTGATTCTAAATTGGACTTTTAGTAAGGATAGCTAATGTTATTGATAATATAATATAGCCTATAGCCTTCCTCGATAAATGTACTATCCAACACTGAAAGAATTTTTCAAATCGGACCAGTGGTTCCTGAGATTAGCGCGTTCAAACAATCAAACTCTACAGCTTTATAATATTAGTATAGATAACATGTAGTGCTTAGTTTACTAAATAACTAATAAAACATTATGATTTTCTATGATATTTTTTATGGTGCACAAATTTTCTATATTTCTTCATGGTAAAAGTTGAGTTACTTGTTTCGCTTAATCCTACACTTACAGTTACAATTTCTGAGTGTTTCATTTTGCAATGAGATTCCATTTTTGCTTATAAGACATAAATGTTATTAATACTACCCCAGGAGTTAAGTGATCAGTATTTCAAAATTATTTTCTTTTACTGACCAATGATTGATATTCATTGTTTCCTTCAGGTACATCTTCTAGATCATACAAGATTTTAAACCTGTTGAAAAGCAAAAAAAAATACGACTCAAAATCCTCACTGCAAAGAGGTATGATGTAGGCTGAATGCACAATAGTCTTATTAATAATACCATTTACAACCTTTATAGCTAAATGATAATTCTTCTTCTTAAGATGAATCTAGCATAAAAATGGTTCAAAAAACATCATGAATACCAAGCAACGATGCCGTAATAATCACAGACAGCCTTACTAAGCTAAATGATGATTACAGCAATAAAGCCTGCTCCTGGTTGCCCATGGTCTGTGGATCCAGCGACAACCATCGTGACGACACCACCAAGCCACAACGGTGTCACAGCTTTGAACAGCCCTGCACAGTCCAATGATTGCTACAACAGGGCTGATACTGACATGCTTATTCCACAGGAAAATGGAACTATTATAAGAATGTTTTCTGTCCCTAAAGAGCAAAACAGTTTTGCCTGTGATTTGTCTCTTAATAATTTATCAATTATAAGAATCAGTGAAAATAAAGGATTCCAAATAGCATAGCAAATAATAAGATAAGGTGTAGATATAACCTACAAAGATGGCACAGCATTAAAATGTGGAAATGCGATAGCAAGCCAACATCATGAAAAAAAATTAACTACTGGAGAAATGTAAACGAGTAAAGAGGCACCAAGTGAAAAGAGAAAATAGGAATATAAGGAAGCCAAGATTTTTTTGTGAATAAAAACAGACTTAATTTGGTTATTGTTTGTTTAATATTATTTTTGGTACTTTCTGTGTATGTTCCGCTAGTGTTTTGTCTATGTGTGTTTTATATTTTTGTTGTTCACGTGCATGTGCACATGTTGTAGTGAAATTTTATATATATATATATATATATATATATATAATTTATTCAGTTCTACATGGAAAGAGTGAAGTACACTGAAGTAAACTTAACACAAAGAGCACCAGATAGGAAGAATGCTGGCTCTTCACGGCTAAGTTCCATTTGAGAGTGGGCAATACCAACAAAGAGAGTGTAAAGGAATATTGTGTGAGTGGATGGCTGCCAACTGGTTACAAGATGATAATACAGAAGAACGTGAAGAGTTTAAGGGTAAAGCTGAGCCATTTGTGACACAGATGTTGGGGAATGCAATTTATCCAGACTACAGCTTTGGAAAGATAGTGCAAGAAATAGGCAAGAAGAGTTCAAAGCATATTGCAATCTATGAATAGAATTTTTGTCAACACTGCCGAATGTAGTGCTCACTAGGTATTGTCTGTCTTCATTCGAGGCTCTACTCAGAATCGACATGGACATCAAAACGACAACTTTATGACATGCATAGTACAGATTGGTGTAAAACAGGTGATGGCAAACTCCTGTTAATACGTATGATCCTTTCATAAACCATTTGATGATTTAAATTTGTCAAATTTGAAGCCCAAAAAGGAAGTACGTCAAACCTCATTAATACGAATCCGCATAGTACGAAATTCCCGTTTATGCGAAGTACTTTCATAGTCCCAGAAAATAAGGTATGCTTTCCTATGTTATTCAGTACTTTTAATACTAAATACGGTTAATATGAATTACGAAGTTGTTTTGATCCCTCAAGTAGCTGTTAACGTGTATAAGTAAACGGTTCATACGAATTTCACAGCCGAAGTCTAAAGTGAATCACGTCATCATAACCGTCATGTAAACAAACGTGTCTCCAAAGATAGATGTATGTATCCTACAGCGCAAAATGGTCGAAAAACAAGATGAAAAGTTCAACTCTAGTGGCGATGTTAGTAACTAAACTAGAAAAAATGCCATGTTGTAAACTGAAAAGGAAAGTACTCTATACCTTATTAATATTAGTCGTCGGAAGTGTACATACGTAGAAGTTTAAACAATCCATGGAAAAAAGTTCTGATATTTTCCATTGTTTACGCACGTGTGTCTTAACCTCAATTTTAAGTGTGAGTTGTTTTGTAATATGACTGCGAAACGTAAACGCAACGACCTTACATTGCAAGTTAAAGTTAAAATTATCGAAGAAGTAGACAATGGAGAGAGAACGAAAACTGAAATTGCGAGAGAATTTAACATCCCGCAATCGTTGTTGTTGACAATACTAAAAAATCGTGAAAAGATTGAATCGGCTTTTGCGAGTTCGTGCAAATTAGCAACAAGAAAAAGAATGCGAGGCCCAAAACATCAAAAAATGGAAGCTACCTTGTTGCAGTGGTTTGAAGAAATGCGTGCAGCACACTTGCCTATTTCTGGACCTATGATTCAGAAGAAGGCAGACTATCTAGCATTGAGGTTAGGAATTTGAGACTTCAAGTTCAGCCATGGTTGGCTACAATGGTTTAAGGATTGCAATAATCTTGTTGGCAAAATTATGTGTGGGGAGTCGGCAGCAGTAGATACGACCAAAGTTAAAGATTGGATACATACTGCTCAAACAATACTTGATCAGTACTGGCCTTTGATAAGCTTTTTAATGTGGTAAACAATGCCTATAATAAAAAAATAGTGCAAACCAGAATTGATGCTTTTTTTAAACCAAATGTTTGAATAGAAAATGTGTCATGAATGCAAGTTTATTGAAGTTTGTATTATGATTTATTCTGTACGTGTTGCATTGTGTTTGTTTTCTTCAGTGTTTACAAATTGTTATGCATGTAGTGAAGCCAGCTTATACTACCAACAGTGTATATAATTTTCTTTATGGTTGTAAATAGGCATTTAAAGTTCAATCAAGTTTTTTGTCATGATATCCCAATAGTTTGGTTAATACAAACCCTCGTTATTACAAAGTGCTAAAATTATGGTCCCTTCAGGTTTGTAATAATGAGGTTTGACTGACACTTGCAGAGCAAACAAACTGGAGCACATAAAGAAAGAAGCTTTCAATGATTATAAAAATAAGAAAGATGCAGTAAGACCGGAATAAGAACAAGATACGAAGAATGAAAATTATGTCTTTACCATAGACCTCTGATCACTACCACTCTGTTTTTGAATCCAATGCATCGGCTCTGAACTAAAGAAAAAAACTGTCTGTTGTAGAGGTGTGTTCTGGTGGTGTGCAATTACAATGCAGTGACTATTTAGAGTTCCTTTTGCATAATTATTATTTTATATATATATATATATATATATATATATATATATATATATATATATATATATATATATATATATATATATATATATATAAAATGGGGTTTGCCTGTGGGTGTGTCAAATAGGTGAATAGTGAAAGTGTTTGTGATCAAATATATGTATATTGAAGCAGTGCGGGCACTGCTCAGCATTCCTTCCCCTCCATTCCCCTCCTCTCTCCACCTTTCCCCTTCCTCACCAACCCTCCTTCCTACCCCCCTCTTCCACCCTACACCGCCGCGCCACCAGCGCGCTCTGATGTGTATTGTTCCCGGCCTATATAACCTCGGCACCCAGGCTATTTGCCGCAGTCTATCGGTCGTCCGACTCAAAGGCTGTCACTTGGGGCTGGCGTCGCGTTGGTATGTACTTGGCTGTGAAACTTAGCTTCTGTAATTAGTATGTTCTCTTATTCTTGCTTGCGCGTTGTGGCTGCGCTTTTACCCTTGCATTTTTGCCATGATTTGTAATGTTTGTAAGCCATCTTGGACCCTTCAGGTCATTGCTTGATTTATTTCTTTGCTAAAGTTTCTTATGCACACGCCGAGTAATACCTGTAGCTTGTGTAAAATTTCTTTTCTGCGGTTGTATATGGGCACGCCACGATGGCTTTGGACACTTCTTGTCAAGCCGCATCGTAATGGTAATTTTAATTGTAATTTATCTCTTTCTTGCTGTTGCTTTCAGCCTAGCGGCCCATATTATTTGTACTACGTCAAACGCGTCGCCAGTTGGCCCACTTAATCTCAACATTATTTTAGCTTGTAAGGATGATTCCCGCAGGAATGCACGATGAATGCATAGTTATTATTGCTAGTAAACGACTTATATATATATATGTATGTTTTGCCTCTATAATTTTATAAATAAATTGTTATTTTGCATAAGATTGACAATATTTCTTGCAGCACTAGCACACCATTGCCATGGATCTTACTCGAAAGACCCCTTGTTTTTTTCTTCGTTTTCAGTTGTGACCCTCCCACGGCTACAACTTCTGCGCTACTCTGCTTCGGCAGTGGTTTTGCTGTGTGTTTTGCTTGTTTTCTTTCATACCCAGAGCGGATCGGGAGTCAGCTGGATCTATCGGCTTCACCGCGACGAGCTGATACGGTATCTAGAGGAGAACCAGCTGCCTGCCTCAGCGAGCGACACCGTGGCTGACATGCGCGCCCGGCTCGTTCAATTCATACGCGAGGTCAGTGACGTCTCGTCTGGTGTTCCGACGGCGCAGCCCACACTGGAAGTAAGTCCGGCTTCCGATAATTCCTTTTCCCAAAAATTGTTTTTTTCTGTTCTCAAATCCCTTCCTGTGCTGAGTGGTTGTGAGCCTAGGCCTATTCTAGATTTTTTTCTACAGGCTGAGCACCTCGCTAAATTGAATTTGGTGTCAGCTGGCACCTTTATGAAAGCTCTGCTTAGTAAGTGTACTGGCATGTATGTGTCTAGGTTAACAGAGGCTATCGTACAGAAGGTAGATTTTCATACTTTTAAGACGTCGGTACTTCGTGCTGTGTGTCCGCCGCGTGTCATGGACGCGTGTAAGCGCGATTTGATTTTCAGGTTTTAGCGTCCTAATGAGTCAGTCACTCAATACATTGATGAGGTTGTTTCCTATGCCGATGTTTTGGAAATTGACATCGCTGAGCCCGAGTTAGTACAGCTTATTTTAGGCAACTTTGTGCCCCATGTGCTCACCCACTGTGGTATGTTAGCTCCGCCTTCCACCTTTGATGCTTTGCGTGCTTGGGATAGTGAGGTAGAGGCGCGGTTATTAGCGGTGTCTAAATACAAGACTGAGTTCTCGCCTCCCTCTAGGTCTACGTCCGTGTCACGTGTTCGTGACAGGGGATTTCACAGCTTACAGGTTACCTCAGACTTTCGTGGCAGTGACGCACACGATGCTGACTAGTGTTTTACGCACACGATGCTGACGCTAGTGTTTTACGCACGTATGAAGATAATAGTTGTCAGCATTCCCTTTTCGCCTCGCCTTCATGACAGCTCACGTGCGCGGCGTTCGCCACCACGTAGATTTGACAGTGGGTCGCGTGCGCGCTTTTCCGCCGGCGGCGCGGCTAGTGTAATTCCTCCCGGTGGCCGCCCGTCTGCCCCGCCTCTTGACACTACCCAGCCGCGCCGGCGTTTGACTGGCGGCGCTGTTGACACTTCTGTGCAGCTAGTACAGGGTGTTCAAACATTCACTCGCACTCACTGCGCAAACTGTTGCGTGTTTGGATATGTGACTGAGGACTGTGATCAGGCAGGCGTTGATGTTAACGCACATAGATGTTTTTCTTGTAGGGGATTGGGTCATTACCGGAGTAATTGTCCGGGAAACGGCCATTGCAGGACGGAAAAGAGGTCGTGTCTGTCGCTTCTATAGGAAAGCCTCTAATTCTGTTTCTCTGAATTTCTTGCCCGTGTGTATTCACGAGCGTTTCTTTTCGGCTCTTGTTGATACCGGTGCTACATGCTCGGCCATTAGTGAGACATTTCTCCAGACCTTAATCAAAACATTTCCTAAATTTTCTTTTCGTGTATTTTCTGAAGACCAGATTAATATTTGCGTGGCGAATGGCGAGTGCCTTCGCGCAAATACGTTCGTGGTTATTCACTTTAAAATTTAAACATTTTTCCTGGAATCGGAAGTTTCTTGTTGTTCCTGGTCTTTCATCTAATTTTATTTTGGGTTTAGATTTTTTGAGCAAGACTCGCTGCGTCCTGGATGTGGGCCAGCGTGAGCTCCGTTTTGATTTTGCCCCTTCTGTGAAAGTTCCCTTACGATCGCAGCCTAGTAATTCTGTTATTTTTGAGTGCCGCGATGCTGATAGCATTGCTCAAGGGCAGGCTGACCTAGTTCACGCCTTTTCCGATGTTATCACCTCTAAATTAGGACGTTGTGATATTTTGCCCTATAATTTTCTATTTAAAGGATGAAGTTCCTGTCCACGCTAAATATCTGAAGGTTTCTCCCCCTAAACTTCAGGCCATGCGCGAAATTTTGGATAAGCTCTTAGCCACTGGTGTAATTTCACCTTCAACATCTGGTTTTTGCACTCCTACTTTTTTACTGCATAAAAAAGACGGCGCGAGCTGGTGTATGGTGCATAATTACATTCTTTTGAACCATAAAATTGCTAAAGACGATGTTTATCCGCTCCCTACTGTCGAGTCTGCCCTTCAGCATCTAGGTAAGGCTAGATATTTTTCGGTTATTGACTTGAATCAAAGTTTTCACCAGTGCCTGCTAGATCCTAGTTGCAGCAAGTATACCACATTTTCAACTCCTTTTGGCCATTTTGAATTTAATCGTGTGCCTATGGGTGTTAGTTTTGGCAGTCAGGCTATGAGCCGGATCCTGGATCATGTTCTATCTGACCTTAAGTATGATTACAGTGAAATTCCGTTACAACGTACTTAAGAATAACGTATCTTTCAGTTCAACGTATGATTTTAAATTCCCGCTCAAAACACCAATGTAAACAATGTAAAAATATTTCACTTTAACATTAAAAACGTATCCTACCTTTCAATACAACGACTTTTTTTTTCTGGTTATCAGGAAAATTTTACATACATAATTATTAATGATATTGTGCAGGGGTTCTTTAATATACATGTATATTATGATTAATTTTTATCACTTTCAAGAATCGTTAACAAGTATAAAACGTAAACAAATACTGTCTCAAAGATTCATAGAATGATAGTACAGTATAATGCGCCATTCTTCCTCCTCCATGGATCACACACTTTAGTGCACGAGACGATCTAAGCAATCGATTGCTGTTCGCCTCTCTTCGAGACAATTGTTTTTAGCTGCGCCATGTTTTTGTTATTTGTAGAGCACGTTTTAAAAGTTTTAATTAACGCAGATACTAACGTTAAATAACAATTATATTTTAACTTATATACGAAATAGAAAATCCAATAATGTTAATTTATGCAGGTTGTTTTGAACTGTTTGGTGTCACAACATGGCCAACACGCTTTGTGTTGCTATTAAGGTCGGAATGTTGCCTGGCACAGCCATGCTTGCGAAACGCGCTACTAGTGCGGCGCTAAGATTATCTATGGATGCGAGGTTTGTTTACGTTTGACGTGGCGCGAAGCAAACAATATTGTTGATTGAATATTTTAATCAGGATGGATGGCCACTGCACTGTCAACAATAATAAATGATCGCGAAAAAATTATTAAACTGTACGAACAGTCGTCTTTATCTGCTGGTCGCACGAGACTTCGCCTAGGAGGTAACAAGGGAATTCTATCTCCATAAATGTATACATCTGCAAAATAGTTTAACCCATTTGTCATTTTGTGTTTGACAGATATAAATTTTGTACATGTAGGCCTAGAATTTTGGCTACTGTATTAAGTTCAGTAATTTTTTTTAATTCTTGTTGTTTTACAAATATTTGCTTCCAAGCTTATGTAACATTTGATCCCCTACTACATTATTTTTAAAAATTCAAAAATACTACATTTTAAAGGTAAATATATAGACTTTCAGAATAAAGTACTTTTATTAATAAGTATGAAAGTTGAGGCTTTATTGATGTACTTTATGACTAGATTCTACTGTATGTGTTTAATTATGTTGATGACATCATTGTTTACGGTAACACCTATGAGGATCACATTACTCACCTGACTGAAGTCCTTTCTCGTTTAGGAGGGGCCAATCTCACTGTTAACCCGAAGAAGGTTACATTAGGAAAAACATCTGTTAAATTTTTAGGTTATGTTATTTCACAAGGTACCCTCCTGATGGATCCTGACAAGATCACCCCTATCATCCAGTTTCCTAGGCCTGTAATTTTAAAGGGAATTCAGCACTTCTTGGGTATGTTAGGTTATTTTTCCAGATTCATTAATAATTTTGCTTCCTTATCTGCTCCCTTAAATATCTTACGTAAGAAGGATTCAGTTTTTGAGTGGGGCCCCGAACAAGAGAAATCTTTTCAGGCGCTGAAGTCTTGTATGGCTCATGTATGTGCTCATTCTACCCGATTTTAGTAAACGGTTTGCTGTTCAGGTTGATGCCTCGCACAATGCGCTTGGAGCCGTCCTAGGACACCTGGAGGAAGGCCAGATTAGTCCAATTGCCTATGCTAGTCGCTCGCTATCGGAGTCTGAGCAGCGATTAGGTGTCTATGAGGAGGCCCTGGCTTGCCTGTTCGGCCTAGAAAAATTCGAAAGTTATCTCAATGATCGGGAGTTTGATTTATTTACAGATAACCTAGCCCTTAGTTGGCTCTTTAATCATCCTCATCAGCTGGGTAAGCTGGGTCGTTGGATTTTGAGGTTATCACGATTTCAGTCTGTCATCCATCAAATTCCAGGCAAAGATAATGTTATAGCTGACTCTCTCTCTCACATGTTTTGCACCGATATTCGAACCCTTGGAACCCCGCTCATCTCATGCTACTAAATTTATCACTGCTTTTCAATTTTTTCCTGAATCCTATTTTAATATCAAGGAATGTTAGACTCAGGATCCCCTCTGCCAGCAGGTACTTAGGGATCTTCATGATAAGAAGGTTGTTCCCTATGTTGAGGAGAGTGGTATGTTATATTTTACAGGAACTTCTGGCAGAGCCCGAAAGGTTGTTGTTCCAGCTGTCTTGAGGCCTATGGTGTTAACCTATTTTCATGCATCTCTCCTAGGTGGTCATCTAGGAATAGATAAAACTTTTCACAGAATTTCAGCGCACCTGTTTTGGCCCGAGCTTCATGCTGATGTTCGGAGCTTTGTTCGATCTTGTCTCGACTGCCAGATTTCTAAGCCGCCTCATAATTCTAAGGTGGGTTTGTATGCTGCTGATCCTCCTGTTGCGCCCTGGCATGTCTTACATATTGATATTTTTGGTACTCTGACCCGTTCTAAGAAGGGTAATGTATGTTTGCTTGTTGTTTTGGATATTTTAACAAAATTTGTTATTTTATTACCTCTTAGAAACAGAAGGCTGCCACTATCGTTAAGGCGCTTAAGGAACAGGGTTTTCAAGTTGTTTGGTCCTCCTTGTATGATTGTTTCTGACAATGCCCCGTATTTTCAGTCCACTATCTGTAAGAATTTTCTTTCTGAATGGGCCGTTAAACCTATTTATAGTTCAGCTTATTTTCCGCAGGGCAACATGGTAGAGCGGCAAAATAAGGTTCTCAAAAGCATCCTGATTTCCTTCTACCAGTCTGATCAGTCTTTGGGATTCAGATCTGGAGTATATGAATGTCGGACTTAATTCGGCTTTTCATTCAGCTACTGGTTTTCCACCCTCAATTCCGTTCCTAGGCCGTGAGCTTACTGTTCCTTTACTGAACCAGTGGGGCTTGCCATCCCTCGACACCAGCCTGGACGCCCAGGCATTGGAATGTGTACTTGACACGGTTTCCTGTAATATTCATAAGGGCCGTAAGGCCGTTTCTGACCATTATAATAAGGCTAGAGCACCTCATGGTTATAAGATTGGGGATTTAGTCCTTTGCAGAGAATTGAAATTGCCTAAGATGGCTGATCAATTGAATGTGAAGTTACTTCCTCCTTATGAGGGACCTTATTGTATCGACAAGTTTTTGGGTGCCAATACCCTTTTGTTAAGGTGCTGTAGGCGCAAGTTTAAATTTCGAAAGGCTCACGTAACCCAGGTGAAACCTTTCGTTAAATAGTTTTTTATGGGTTTGTTGTATGTTGTTTGCAGTATTATATCCAGTTGCAGTATTATATCTTTGTTGTTGTACTTTTTTGTATGAGATTAGCCTATTGGCCTGTTGTTAAGTGTCTGTGTTCCTAGGAACTTGTTTGAAATTTGTATCTGCAGTTTGTATTTGTTGGATTTGTGCGTGGTGTTGCAGCTCCCTTTGTTTTGTTTTTTTTGTTTGGCACGCCATCCTTTTTCCCTGTTACACTTGCTTGCTGTGCCCGACTTCCGTCAGCGATCTTCAGCTTCACCTCACCCTGTGAGAGCCCATCGTGCTACTGCCCATCGTGCCACCATGAACTTGCCTGGCGGCTTCCACGTCGTGTGGAGGCTCGATGCTGTCTCGCCGCTTCTGGGTCTTGCAGAGCGACCGTGTTGATTCCGGCTGAGTGCTTCCCGCACCGCCGTGAGTCCATGGCTGCCCCTAGCCCTTGCTTGACGGGTCCTGGACATCGTAGCTGACCCCTTCGTCAGCCTGCTAAGGCACTGCGACTTGGTGCTCCCTGCTGGAGTCCCCTCCCACACCTGGGTGGTTGCGACTGGCGGGACCACCCTGCTCCAAGCCCTGGGCTGAACGCCAACTTCATATCTGGACTTCTTACTCCGTACTCCTTATCAGCTGCTGGCTGTCGTCTACCGCTGTTCCGAAGACCTGTTCTTCAGCGTCCTTCGACCTGCGTAGCGCGTGACTACGTCCGAAGCCATCTCGTTGATCGCAGCGGCGATCCTGAAGCTTGCTGTTTGATGCTGACACCAGTCTCCGATTTCAACGTCATGAACTTTCTTCCTCGTGTGGATCGTCTGGCTCTCCGGGTGGGGACTCTTTAGGGAGGGGGGTTGAAGCAGTGCGGGCACTGCACAGCAATATGAAATACCATGATTGCCATGATTAATAAGCTTGCAACACTCAAAATTATACTGGTAATGAAATTTACTTCACATTTCTATCAGGCCATTTTTTTTAGACTCTCTTTTTCCAAACTTTCTTAGTAATCAGATTTTCTAATTTAATTTTACTATGGCCTGGGGTCATAGTTCCTATTAATCTTCAAATGAGAAACACTTATAATGAACTATAAACTAAACAAAATTATGACATTAAAACAGTTAACATGAACAATGAGAAAATAAAATGAAATTGCATAGAATAACTATATGAATTAAAGTTAAAATAATAGTCTTTGCAGTCTGTTTGCATTACTGCTGCTATGCAATTGTCCCATAGATAGGTTTATAACTATATATTATTTTTGAATTATTTCAGTCTTTGACAAATGTTTAAATAATTATATCCATATAAAAATTATTTGCTTATTATTTTTGTCTATTCTGAGTGGTCATTACCTGCAAACTGTACATAATTTATGCATTAAAGACTAGAAAAGCCACAAAGGGTACTGGTACATATGGAGACCTGATAGCACATGAATACATAAGCATCTCATGTAAATTTATTAAGTTGCCGTTGCTACTTCGCAACAGTCCCAGTGATGGATGCAGTTATCAGGTGTGCTGTACTAGCCAATGCAATTCTACATTTAGAAAAAAAAAACTAAAAACTAAAGTACTGGTAATTGGTCAAACTCAATACACACTACCATTGAGAGCTACCTAAGAACAAGAGACATCAATGTTACAACTGATTACATAGACATAACTGAAGCATTTGAATTTTGATTTCCCATGCTTGTACAGCAAACAGATTTAAATAACAAACAACTGCACTACATGTTGACGTCGTCCAGGGCTACGCCCTCCCTTAAGCCACGATGTGCCTCGCTGCTTCAGACCCCTTCTCCTCCCACCATCGCCCTCTGTCTCAAGCAGCCTGCTGTGTGTGTGCATGCATATGTACAAGTGTTTGAATAGCTTGCCACAAGCTACCGCTAGAGGGTGCAGTAAACTCAAGTTCTTCGTTCCCGTAAATTAGATAAATAATTGATATGTAACTTTTTTCATTTGTTTCCTAGTGTTTTGTGTTTTCAGCAAACAGAGTGACCACTTCATGATGGGTACTTTTAATTATAATCTAATAATAAATATTCCAAGACCTGAACGTAGCCAAACAGTCCTGAAGTAGGCCTTAATCAAAATTTTTGTTTGTATTAATTATTTAACTTAATATTATTGTTTGCAACCATTGGGCAAAATGTAAGTAAGGTTTATATGTAGTTATTCCTTTTCCCGGTGGCATGCTTTTCCAAATGTTTGTAACGGTCATAGGCTGGAAATGAGCAGGTGATCTGCCTCTAGGATGCGCTTAAAGGAGGCCAGTTTGTCGCCACCGCTACCCAAGGTAAAGAACTCTGTGCATCCTTCGTCTTCAACTTTGTAATTTACTGATCCAAATCCATCTGTTTGCTTGAATTCTATAAATCACTTTCACGCAACTTCAGGGCTTATCTCGGGTAGTAGACTGCTTTACATAACTATTATTTTTTTATTCATTAACTGAATTTTTGTCATGCTCTACGAACTTTACTTGTGTCCAGAACATGAGGGTCCTGGAACAATTCTTTAAACTGATTCGTGCCACTGGCTTCTAACTAAATGGTGTGGAGGAAGAGCGGATGTATATTGTGATAAAAATCATGAAATAGGAAAAGTTGTTTCTTTTGCGAGCGTGACCACGTGCAACAACGTCTAGCAGACTGAGGTGTGTGAGCCGCCTTCAAGAACCCAACTAGTTTACTATTGTAATATGCACAGCGTGTCCATACATAGTGGACATAGTGATTTGTTATAAATTGGAGGGGGTGGAGGGGGGGGGGTGTTTACGAGCCTCGCTACACGGGCGACGTCATGGCCCTGAGGCAGGAGTAGTAGCCGGGCTCTCGTGCTCAGAAACACATGTGGTGGCGCCCTAGGCACAACGTCTAACGCGAAACGTCTAACTTAAGGGCAAGCTTCAAGGTCGCGGTTGTGAATCACGGTCACCAGATAGTGCTGGGGTGGAGCTGAGAGCGAGAGATCGCAGACAGAGATATGACCGTGGCAGCGAGTGGGCCTAAGGGTGGAAGGGGTGCGCCAGCGGGATCACGTGTTCATCCGGTGTTGCCAACTCTGTGTCCCACTGAGGAGCACAGGCGCGTGCCTGGCTAGGGGTGGACCGTTAGGCGAGCGACACCCACTCAGCAGAGCTTCAGCACTAGAAGCCCGGGACAGCCGGAATCTTCATTGGCCATCGTATAGAGCAGGATTTTTTTGGAGATGAATTCAGATAATACGACATTGATAACTTTTTTTTTTTTAAATTATAATCCTACAACCAATGGTCAGTTAAACTGAAATCTAGCGCATGTCACGTTCAAGGATGACGTGCACTTACACGTCCCGTAACATAAGCCCCGTCATGGCGGGTTTGCCTACACACACATTTAATTTTATGAACAAACCTTTTTTTTAATTTAAAATATTTTAACTTATCCACATAATGTATGCGAATATTACACTTGTGACCAAATGTTTGAATTACGTTTATATTATATATATATATATATATATATATATATATATATATATACATATATATATATATGAGTTATAGGGCAGGACTATTTTCATAATATTAAACAATTTGTCATTTATTTAAAAAAATTACAGTAGTCGAGATGCGCTTCTTGAAATAAATAAATATATTATTTTTTTATTTTTATATATTTATTTATTTCAAGACACAAATATTTCGTAAGAAATAAAACACAATGTACATACATACATACACTTGCTACACATTGGCAATGTAACGAAATGTAAAAAATGAGGACCTAATACAAGGATGTATTAAAACTTAAGTTTATAAAAGAATTGCCAAGTGCAAGTACAATAGGCAAATCAAGTACTCCGTATCGTTCATGGATATGTATTCTTAGCTTGCATACTTGTAAACTGAAGTAATCTGTTAATTAGTAGTATAAAAATAATTTATTATAATTAAATATCGTATTCCTTACACAGAAAAAAAATGTTTTTGGACATTTACACAAAATTCCTTTAGAAATCGGTTGCCAAGAAATATTTCGTAATATTAAAAGAGAAAATATAGTAAATTTATACAAAACATTGTTATGGTTATTATTGAATTTATGATTTGCGTTTTTCGAAACAAAGCTGGATATTTACTGTCGCGCTTACGAATATTGCAATATAATATGAAAAATCGACTTTTTTGTACAAGAAGACATTTTTGAACCCTTGGAAAATATAATAATATTTAGCAATTGGACTTCATAATTGTTTATTGTGCTTTTGTATGTGCGTATTTAGTCGTGGAAAGCTATACAGGGAAAAGTTTACAAATAACTTTAACTAATTCAGGTACTGGGACAACCCAAAGCATAAATGCCCGGGCAATAATACAATCCCACATTTGCAGCGATTTGCTTTCATGCAAATGTACAGATTTACAAATATTTGTAATTTTGTTTGCATGAATATTTCAGTTTGATTGAAAAAAAATTACAGAGTACTGTCTAAGCTTTCCTGTATAAGAATCAACAGTGTTTCAGTCATATATTGGCTGTAACCACGGTAAAGTTAATATGATTGACGAGCTGTCAACTTTGCAGATGCAGCGTTCCTAACGAAGTATATAATATGTGAACATGGAAATTTTTATAGTTTGTCTTTTATGATCTACAAGCCAGTGCGGACAAGACCTACAAGCAAATGCGGACTGAAAAATGACCATATTAGACAAAACAAGGTTGGTTACCAAATCTGTTAGACCTTTTACCTGAAACAGGGACGGAAAAGTAAAAAGAGGAAAAAGAAGTATAGGAATGTGACCGACTGACCTCTGATGTCACGGCGGCCATCTTGGACTCAAGAATTCCTCAAAATGACTCAACATTCCTCAAAAATGACTCAAAATTTCTACAAATTTCCCGTTTTTTATGGAAAAATTCCCGTCTTGAGGGAAAATTTACCGTTTTTAGACCTTAAAAATATCAGCGGCTATAAATATCCATATTGAGACTTAAGCATCCATGTCTACATCTTCCGATAAGAGCCCGTCTACAATAGTCCGAACCTGTGCGTGGTCCGTGTCCTTATCCGAATGTGAGTGACGTCACATTGTCTCACCGAAAACTGTCCTGTCCACAATTGCGATGTCCGATGTCCGAATGTATTGATTTCTAAAGTTGTCACCAGAGCGCAGTAAATGTGCCAAACCAAATGTTTTTCTTTATTGTTTTGATGCTTTGTAGTTTGAGATTGAACTTATGAAAGTTGTGGGAGTTCAATATTATATATTTATTCAGTAAGGAAAAGTGGCAAATGTAAAAGCTAAAAAATGAACTCATATCACATTTCAAACGGGAACCGGAAATTCAAATATCGTGAGTGTTCTGTTCTTTTTCTGTGTCCGCAGTACACAGGTTTGGTCAAAAAGTTCAAATTGACGAATGTCTTCGGACCAGGTAGGTTCAGACCTTCACCCACTTGACGCATGACGTCAGAGGGTCACATGGACCAATCAGCGACGAGTGTCCTTCGGACACAGTTTAGGACATTGCTATTGTAGACGGGCCTTATGCCTCTGACATCATTGAATATGTCATCATGTAATATGACGCCACCATTGCAATTTCCGTTACGGCAGCCATCTTGAAAATCATTATTTGTTATCCGATTATAATGAAAAATATATATATTTTTTTATAAATATAACTTTTTATAAATTTTTAATTTTTTTCATTAAAATCGGATAATAAATAATGATTTCAAGCTGGCTGCTGTAACGGAAATTGCAACTGTGACGTCATATTACATGATGACATATTCAATTATGACGTCAGAGGCTTATCGGAAGCTGTAGACATGGATGATAAAGCCTCAATATGGATATTTCTAGCCGCTGGTATTTTTAAGATCTAAAAACGGTAAGTTTTCCCTCGAGACGGGAATTTTTCCCTGGAATTTTTGAGTCCAATATGGCCGCCGTGACGTCAGAGGTCGGTCGGTCACTGACCCGGCACCGGCACCAGCGCCTGGCGCCTGTGCCCGGACATACATCCCTATACTACTGGCGAATCGAATCACAGCCAGTATTATCAGCCTGGATAGGCCTATAAATAGAGATAGGTAAATTTCTTGCATTCAATTTGTCGAAAGCTAGTATGAAAACATTTATACTGTTCCACTGAGTTCATTTTTGGGTGACAGTTATTTGGCTACCCCTCTGCGATGCCCAACTAGGAGAAAAAAAGCAAATCAGGTAGTGCTGATCAACTAGGATAGGAAATCAGCCAAAGGAAAAGCAAACATGGGTTGAGCACATGTAAGACATTTAATTCTATCCTGATTCCAGGTTAATTCACGAAATTTTCGAGTCCCTACATAGAAGTAACGTGAAATCAGTACGTTTGTACGAAGGTTCGTATTCACTTAGTCATTTTATCAATTTTCTAGAAGTGGCCATCCAAACCTCATTAAAAATATATATTTCCTTTCAGTTTCCCATTACCAAGGAAATAATGATAAATCAGCATTTATTAATACACACAGAGATTTTCAGTAGAGTAAAATTGTGCTTAATGCATGAAAAATAATTATATATATACGTATATACATATATATGTATGTATATGTGTGTGTCTTTGTGTGTGTCATTGAAATATAAATTTACTTTGAAAACGATTTTATTGCGAAACTGAGATCTCTCCAAGATAAAGAACTTTGTTATAAGTTAGTAAGAACTACACATTAACGTAGTTATATGTTTTTATCATTAATTTCAGTTAAGTGTAGAGCATTCTTAGCTGAAACCGATTTACGTTTTTAATATTCAATTGCTGCAAGAAACAAATCTCATAATAATAAAACTTTAATAAAACCTGCCAGAATTTGAATAATTTTCATCCACATATAACTTCACAGCTAAAGTATTACATAATAATTGAAGTTGTTTGCATTGATTTTTAAAAATTATTTTCAGGCAATTAATAGCAGCTGAGAGTGTGTCAAAATAATTACAAGAAATGTTTTATGTATTTGTGAAACATAAATACGGTTCCATACGTTTCAAAGCTGTAAATTTTACAAATATTTTTCTTTATTGATCAGTAAATGCAGCGATATGAGTTAATCTTTATGAAGGATCTTATCAGATGATGTGGCTATGACAATGCTCAAAAAATTGGTATTGTGAAAAATGTGTCTAAATCAGAATTAACACACTATTAGATTTACTTTTCTTTAAAAAATGTATTTACCCTCTGCCATAATGTTTAATGCTAATGATTGTACAACTATTGGTAACCGTGTATTAATTATTACATTTGCCGGTACTACAAATAGTTATTACGTAGAATGACCACTTCTTAAGTTGCTGCGAAATGTGAACCACAGTTAAAGAAAATACATTAGGTTTGAAATTTTTTTTTATATTTCATATTTTACAAAGAATTAAAAATAATAGTGACATTAACTCATTCAGTATAATATATCATACAAAATAGAAAAAATGAGAAGAAAAACCATATAACTGATAGTAGAAACGCATTTTATATTAGCATAGAGACCAAAATACACGTATATTACTGGAACATACTAAACAAATAAATACTTAACTATAATAAAAATAAACAACTATAATCAGTTCTTCGGAATTAATTATAAACAATATTTTAAAAGGTATGTCTCCACAGAATTAAAATGTAAACTTCAGATAAAATTATAACCTTATATAAAACTCATGGACAGTTACTTCCACAAAAAATTTTTTTCTCTCGTTTAACTTAATGTTTTCGATGTTAGAACAAATTTGAACACAACAGAACATTTTATGGCAATCGTCCAGGTTTCAAAGAAAAAAAAAATCTTACTTCAATTATATTTACATTCATTTATCCCTTGCTTTTTCCGGGTCAGTTTTGACGTCTTGATTGCTGTTTATCTGCCAAGCTTCTTTCGGCTTCCAAAATGTAGCCTGCTTCTCTAATGGCTCTGTCTATGCTTTGATTTTGCACCACTATCTCAGGCAGAAAACACCTACGATAAAATCTAGTCAGTTTCGGCAACATTTCTGTTTCCCGCATGAGCTCATCTCTTTCTACTCTTTCTACTTGTAAATTCTGACGAACAACGGACATTACCATGAAGTAACAGTATTCGCGCTCTGTATGTTTAAAGTACCTTGCAGCTGATAAAAATAAAGGTGTGAACGTTTAAGAATTAAACTTCCGTTTCATTCACACGTAGAAAAAACTTTCTTTTTCTTATTGCAGTTTCTTGGAGCCCTTGGTCAACTGCAGAAGGCACACACTTGATTTCAACAATCGCATTTTCTTCAACCACAATTCCGTCAGGGCTAGCACTGAAATATGCGTATTAGAGATCCAAAAATAAACCACACTTCTGTACAACTAATCCGGTTTGTGCTTGAAACCTCTGAATGGCAATATGCTCATTGCGACCACGGTACTCCATTGCCAGTGTCGAAAACGGAGGCGTGTAAAGTAGGTAACTGTTTAACATGATTTGAACAGGACACAGATTCTTTCCGGCGACAAACAATGCCGAAATTACTGACTTTTAACCGCACACGTCTCATTTTGTGCCTTAGCTCACAATCAGCTAGCATTTTTGTTCGTTCCACGATATTAGTTATTTCTCCAAAAGTGACTTGCAGTGATGCAATGTAATCAACATTAATTACGTAAGTTGTTTTGTCACAGAAATAATACTTCTAAATATACTAACTTGTGCACCTGTTAGATGTCAGACATGCAATTATAACATGACAATAATATACATTTTTATACTATTCATTACTATTAAAAAAAATAAACGTTAATTATATAACGTTTTTCAGTCACATTATAGTAAATTTAAGACGTGTGTATAATCACAATGGCAGTCCATCGGTGAGTGGGCAAAAGCGTCACCGAAACTCAGAAATTCTAATTTAGTACTCTTTTTAACGTAAATTGATTTTTATATTAAATTAACATTTTTAATAAAATTTTTGTTTTACATAGACGTCTAAATAATTTATACATGGTAAAATTTAAAAATGAAATAACATAAAGCATATTTTACAGAAATATTTCCGGATTAATTTCTCAGTTTCTGTTTTATAATCTATTGTCGCTGACAATAAGTGCCAGCACGTGTAATTGACAGTAAATATTACAAAAAATTATATACGAAATTGCATCCTAATAAAAATGGTATTTATAGCTGCATATAAAATCAAAATTGTCCCGCATGCATCCGCAATTTAACGGCTAACATTGTCACTAGCACACCAGTGTAATGTATCATTAATAAATTTTCAAACTATAGGCTTATTTTACACATAAAAGGAAACGTTAAATACGTTTGAAATGTTTTTAGAGCAAATATATTTATCAACTCTTACAAATGTTAAAAATTAATTTCCAGGAGTCAGTTTTCAATATTATTTTAAAAGTTTTACAGTAGGTTACATATAGTAAATGTTTTATATCCGTGTATGTATAATAATAATATATATAACACATGTACATACTTTTTATTTTTAGCAGTACGTGCCAGAAGCATTTTCTTTTTTTAGCGGATTTCTTTCGCTTTGACATTTGTGGCCGTTTCTTGAGACATTTTGTGCTGCCGATAATCGCACACTACGTACCAAGACTTGATAAACTTAGTGGAATAAGTCACACGTAGTCGAGCGTTCCGAACACTAATACTACACAAGAGAGAATGATTGACCTCGGTGAGACGCTGGCGCCAAACACCTTTCCCCATCCCTTCCCATCATGCAAGGTAGCCGAGGGCGCAGCTAACCACGGGCCTCAACGCCATAAAACATTTTTATTACAAAAAGTTATAATTGACAGAATGTGAGTGTCGCTAGATTTTTTTTATCTATTCAGCTCTACCAATAATATCAAAGTTTGAAGCAAACAATCATAATGTAATAGTTTGTGCGTCTTCAGAAACATTTGCATTTTCAGGAGAAGCCTAAACCTAAAGATAGCAAAAGCTATTCTATGTTATTTTTTAAACTCGTTATTAAAATAAAATGTTATCAAGTATGTGTAGATATTCAGATAGGAATTTGAGATCTGTGTCACAATAAATGTGAAGTTAAAAATTTTAATAAAGATTTGGTTTAGACAGGATTGTTTTGATGAAGCGTCGGTGTGCATAACAGTGTGACATAAAATCCTCCTAAATTATATACGAAAAAACGACCACAGAAAAAGCTATTTAAAATAATGAACAAATTTAATTTGTGAAGACGAACTGCGTGAGCACAATTTATACTGTTTTTAATACATGCCATCATGCTATCAGTTTTTGTTTTATTTGCTGTCCTGTAAAGAGTTAAACATTAACCACTGAAGTTGTAAATGCAGAAATGTCAGTACCTCACGCGCAATGCGTTACAGATGACTAGTCAGTGTCCGTCTCCCTGGCTCACAGTCGCGAGGGGTGGGTGACCTTCCAGGAAGGAGCTGGCAACATGGCAGCGTGTCTCCGCCACCCGCGCGTCATCCTCTTCCCCCTGTCACCCCTCGTCCACAACCACGTGCTGGGCCTCGCGGCCTCAATGTTTCCATTAAAAAACCACCATGCTGTGTCTTTGTTTTTAGAGATAGACTATCAGCACCGCTGACTTTTTTAAAGAATTCAACTCAGTCAAAGTTTCAATACAGCTGTTTAAGCGATTAAATGAATAGCCTGAAAACTATGATACTTTAAATATTATATCACATGATATCACCATCTTGAAATAAAAAATTAAAACTTTTAAAGCTATAGCGCTGTTAAGGTCTTCAAAATCTACAACATGGTTTTTGTTTGATGCCGTTATCACAAAAATTGTGGAAATCGCGCGGGAATTTGTTTTGCTTGTAAATGCCTATCCCGCGGCCGGAGTGAATTTGGTTGAAGCCCGGCCTTAACCTGAAATGACCCCCCGTGTGATAGCAAACTGTACTTTTATTCATTTCAATATAATGTAAAATCAGATGTGTAGTTATTAATAGCTGAAATGACCCCCCCGTGTGATAGAAAACTGTATTTTTATTCATTTCAATATAATGTAAAATCAGATGTGTAGTTATTAATAGCTAAAGTGCATTTTCTGTTCTTAATGATCAGTGTTCTTATTTTTAAAATTAATATGAGGCAACTGTATTTGATACATACATATGTTTCTTGGTATAATTTTATTTATCATATAAGTATATCGATTACAACTTAAAAAATATCAAAATGAGATGTTTTTATTTTAAAACACGTCTACCAAAAAGAGGAATTTTTTATACAAAAGAGATAAATAATTTACTTTCAATTAAAGAAAACAATTAATATTGCAAACTACGTAACTGTGTAAAAGCACACCACGTAACTCTAATGGGTTTATATTGCCAACCTCATTACTCGAGCTCCTATATGAAAAATTAAAAATCATAACATTTTTACAATATAAACATGTGTTATCATCCATTTTTATCATCTTAATACATTTGTTGCAATGAAAATTCATCTCACTAGAATTATATATTATTGTCTCTTTTTTAAAATTTTGAAGATGGCAGTTACATGGTTTTACAACAAAGCCAACAATATGGTAACAATGAGTTTTCTGCCCAGATGGTCACGGCCAGTGTGTAAGAAGTAAATGAAGAGAACAGCTGGATGCTCTTAGACATGAAATTCTTTACCACTTGATCTAGAGTTCAAGAAACAATTGAAGAAAAAAATTATAAAAAAAAGTAGAATTTGTGACTGGGCTTGGGAAATGTAAAAATAATAAATAAATAAATAAATAAAACTTATGGCAGAGGACTACAGGATTCTTTAGAGATTTCACTTTTGATTAATAAAACTAACTTTTTGGCATCTTCAGTGTATTTGATTAAAAAACTTTTTTTAATTAAAACAAAAAAAAAAGTGGGTTCAAAATTTGACACTAAAAATTTTGGAAAATATAAATGTAAATTACAGGAATTTTTTATTTAATTAATTAATTAATTCAAAAGTGTGACATGACCAAAAACAGTCATTGGACTTGAATGCTGGAAAAAACAAATAAACGAGACAAACACAAGGTTATCACCGCAAACATTGTCTGCACCATAGCAGGTAAGATGACCGCAAATGGCCAACGCACGAAGGCAAGAGTACCCCATGTTAGTGGAGACAACTCATACAACAAACACAACAAATAAATAATACCACAAACATTATTGAATACATACAACACAGAATAATAAACAATACAAAAAATAACAAATCTGTAGCTATTACTAATTAATTAATTAAGGAATTTACTAGATTGCATGACTTCAATATTACAAATTTCAAATTATTCATCTAATAATATTACAAATATAATTTATTTAACCACAAATCAGTCTATAGATAAGGTCATTTTTATTATTAATAGTGCATAAAGTAGATCTTAAACGACTACTGAATTGTGGTACTCTCAAGCAGTTTTCAAGGATAAATTACATTGAATTTTAGAGTTTTAGCAATTTTGAATAAAAAGTGCATCAATATAGTCTCTACAAACTGAGAGATGTGTAAGGATAGAATAAGGGAATCTCTTTAGATTAATTAATTCAATTACTTCGTTTTGAATGCTTTCAATTTTATTACTATGTCAACTTGATGTTGTTCCAAATGATAGAAGAATATTCTAATTTAGATATAATTAAAGAAAAATAGAGGGAAAGAATACAATCTGTAATAGAAGCATAAAAGGTGATGAATTTTATAAGGGCCAAAGTTCTTCGGGTTGTAGACTATAGATAGTCAACATTATTATGAATAAATAGCTTGGAATCTAAGAAGATTCCAAGATGTTTTTATTTAGGTGGTGCTGATGATTTGAGAATTTGACAAATTATAGTTGTGCTTAACTGGGTAATATTTCATTGTAAAGTATATTATCTTAGTTTTATTCTTGTTAAAACAAAATAAATTATGTATGAACCAATTATTAATTTTATTGACATCATATTTCAATAATAAACAGTCATTAGGAGTATTAACTTTCTTGTAAATTTTCAAATTGTCTACAAAAAATATTCCAGATGAAGACACTAGTGATATCATTAATAAATATATTATAAAGAGGGGATCAAGTGCCACCCTGAGGACATCCAGAACTAGCATTGAAGAGAGAGGAATTATTATTACTTATAAATAAAAAAGACTAATAATAAAATAACTGGAAAACCAATTTATAAAGTTATCACATAAACCAAACTGAAATATTTTGAGTAATGAAGAGTGGTTAACAGTGTCAAAGGCTTTGGCAAAATCGAAATAGCAGGCCTCTACCTGACCCTTATTAACTACTTCGTTAAATATGGGATTGAGAAATGTAATTAAGTTATTAGCTGTAGACATTCCTCTTCTGAAGCCGTGTTGACTACTAGATAATCCTTCTGTAGATAAAAGCTAGATGCTGTCGGAATTTTATAACCTTAAAATTTATAACTGGCACCTGGTCAACTGGTTATGCAGTAATTTTTTGGTGGAGGGTGAGACCTATATCATTCAGCAAGTTACTATACTTATTCAACTAGGCCATCATGCAACAAGGCACATAACAGGCATTTATAAATAATTATTGGGGTTATGTAGAAACATTCTCCTTACCCTCTTTCAGACTATACCTGAACTACATCTTACGTCGACATTATATGTGTAAATAGAACTATAAATCTAAATCTTAAGTAGTTTTATTTATTGTATCCTACAGATGAAAGCAGGCGAACAAACAGATACTTACTGAGAATTTGAGGTGCTTGAAGGAGGGGAAGCCGGGGAAGTATACGTCAAGCAAAGCGCCGGGACAAAGTCCCTTTACCAGCTTGTGCCTCTCCAAAAGAATGTCCTCTCTGAACACAGCCTCCATAGCTGCGTGGCAGCTGCCCACTCGAGGGAAGCACTCCGGCACAGGACATTCACCTGCACACCACATAATGCTCTAACTCTCACCTGCAACAACAACACCTGATGTGCATGACACCACGCTAAACATTTTCCTGTGCAGTATGCTCCCCACATACCACACCACATTATCTACAACACTTTCTACACTCAACTGCATACCACGGCAAGGCACGAAAGTAGAAGGTGTACACCTGTAGAGTTAATGCAATATATGTACCAACTACTAAACTGAATAATTTTGTTAGATTTTCAGACAATGCTGCTGCAAAGATTAAGGAAAAATTGGAAAAGGCAGGTCGTAGACTTAATGCAAAAGCTTAAACTAATAAAGGGTGGATTTGATAACTGCAACAAATCAGTAAGTTTCAAGGAAGGTTATGAACTTTTCTTAGTTGCATCACACAAACTTCTTCTCTTGTAGACAAACTATACAAAATTTCTTAAATTGTACGATGGACCATTTGAAATTGAATCAGTAGCAGGTCATAATGTATATAAGGTAAATGGTGCAAATTGGTAAGTATCCTTATTGAATCCTTGGAAAATTATATAAGGTAATTTTTAATTGGCAAAATGTAAAATTTTTGCATAGCGAGATTTAATTGTACAATCTAAGCTGAGTAAGTTCTGTAGATAGTAGGTGGTTCAAATGTGACGGTTAGCCGCTACAAGTATTGAGCATCCCTTACCTTTTGGCAATCTCTGGAACTAGGTGGAAATTTGTCAAAAGTATTACAGCCAGTACGTTTTGTTTGTTAAAATATTCTTCATTAATATGACATCGTCCGGGCCTGCGGCCCCTTTTAAGTCCGATATGCCACCGCCCAAACACCACCCACCCTCCATTCAAACCTCCCGCCTACCCGTGCGTACGTGTGCGTGCGTTTGTGTGTGTTCGCCCGGCAAGAGGGCGCTGTCGAGTCAGTGCGCCGCACCCCTAAAACATAATTAAATATAATTGTGTTATTTGTTTTTATATTCCCCAAGTGCAAAGTGACGGCAGATCGGCCGGGAGGGATTTATGTACTTTTAATTAAAATAAGGTATCAAAATATAATAGCATTTCCGGACATTCCCAAGGAAACCCGAAGCCAGACAATAATTAAATGTTCTCCTTATTAATTGTAATTTGTAGTATTCTTTTGCAGTATTCAGAAATTGTCACATAATTTTTAAATCATTCTTGTCATGTTACTTTAGTTTCCCGTGGCACAAATTCATAAATATCTTTAACGGCAATTGTTTCGGCGGGAGGACGCCATGTTAGTCGAGCCGAGCCATGATTTCAGCCCAGTCTTCCGCCATCAACGACCGAGAGTAGATGCACCAGCACTCCGGGGACCTCACCGCTTGTTTTCACCGCCAAGTAATTCTGTTTAAATTTAATTCTTTCTAAATCGTTTTCTTTTCATCCTCGGAGCTCCTCTCGGTCGGGGGACTGCATAATTAATTGTATTACGACCAGTAACGGTCTTTTCTTCTATTTACTACGTAATTTGAGATGTGACCACGTGGTGGGTCTTGGCCCCTAAACCGATTTGTGCCGCGGGCGTTTTAAACAGTTTCAACCATGTACGTGTGTAAGTTGCGGTAACCGAATAAATCAGGTGTGTAAATCCGACGTATTATTTTGTTATTTATATCTGTTCGACCACGTGGAGTGTGACGGCATGTGTGACGCCTGAGAGCCCACTGTGTAGGTAATAGCGTGCCCGACGCTGAGAGCGGGCAGGGATTCGTGCTAGGTGTATTCAGGGGGAAATTAAAATCACGCCTCACATGGGCGACGTCACGACCCTGGGAAAGAGTCTCACATAGGTCCGTGCACGTGGCATGGTGGCGCCCATAAAACCAGAGCACGCATTAAAATTCAGTCATTGAATATCAGAGACTACGGCCCCCGTATCAAATAATTTGGGTTACAAAGAAGTACTTAAGGAATTTAACTATCCTAACATTTTGGATTTTTGAAATTAATTCTCTAATAACTGAAGTATCAATGAATATGAATGCTAATTTTGTTGTAGTGTTAGTCAGAAAAAGATTTTTTTATTATGAGATGCATACGTATTATTAGCAATAAACATTTTTCTCTGTATATGTTAGCATACATGAAAATTGGTTTGCAGTTATAGTAATGAATATTTTATAAATTTAACAAAAAAAAAAGTGAATAACTATTATTTTCTTTGATAATTAGTTGAGTAATAATTTAATCGGTCAGTAATGAAAGGAACACGATCAATTTTATATATATATATATATTTTTTTTACTTTTTAATTTTTGTGGACAATATAAGCTTAGATGCTTCAAATAGTGGTGAAAAATACCAGTCGCATTGTTCCTTGCCTCTTATTTCACAAATCTAAAAATTATGATATTTAGAGAACACTATTATTTAAAATATTTTTAGTCTCTCCTGAAAACTTTGATTTTTGGACTTAGTTCCTTTCTCCACTGAGAAACAATTCAAAATAATATATTTTGAATTGTGGAAAATACCACTGTAATGAATAATAAAGTAATTTCTTCAGATTATTTATTGACACTTATATGTGAAATTATTTGAAAACAGGTGTATTATAGAGAGATTATTCAAATAATTTAATGCATTTTGAAGAATCCAACCATGCAATGCCAAAGTTCAATTTAAAATATGACATGGGTTATTTTTTGGAAGTTTTCAAATAAAAAGAATAATTATGTTTACAATATGAAAGAATGAGCCTAAGGTATAATTATATAAAGTGTTTCAAGAAATTTTTTAAGGTTGTGTGCCATACATAACCAAGTAAAAGAATTATCAGTCTTTATGGAAATTGACAAAGGTTTGTGGACATTCTATGCTATGTGTGTGTTATGTGTAACTGAAAAGTAAAAGGAGATTATTATGTCCCGTTTGAGTTCAAAACTACTTGTGTGGCCAGAGTGGCCAAAGTATAGTCTGAGTCATATTGTATTTCTCCTGCTAAGGTAGCAGATGTTGCTCCGTCATTTTGCGAGGCCTGCTGGGAGGCAAGGAGCTTAACTTTAAATATTTTTTCTGCATGAGCCCGATGTTTTTTTCTTTTCCTTTGCTGCTCCCACCCTTCATCATTATGATATTTTGTTGTTTGTCACTACTGACCAGGAATGTTCATGTGAAGCTTAAGATAGGCCATTTGTATGCAGAAGGTTATTACAATGTTTAAACATACAAGGTATCATGCACTAGGTATTTGTTACAGCATACGTAAGTGAAGAAGAGTCAGTTAGACCATTTGTTGTGAAAAAGATGAAATGTAATGTAAACAAGTAACTTAAATTATATTTTTTCCTATAACAATAGGTTATTTTAAAGAAATTAATATTTGTATTTTTAATCCTATGGAAAAAATTAATAAAATTTACAATTTATAATTGTTTATTTGGATACTTAATTGCTAGGTTTGTGTTTGTCAGTTTGAGAGTTAAACATTGTTTTCAGTCTGTTTATTTTTTGTAAACTTTCTAATTAAATAAAACATTCATTCAGACACCAATGCTAGCCCCAGCTTTGGTGAGTGTTTCTTGAGAAAAGAAAATATGTTTTCGTCGTTTAGATGGATCAGCTGATTATATAGTTCAGGGTCATGGTGACTCTAGTTCTTCATGCTTGTATTTTATCATTCTTAATATTGTTGTAAGTAATTTTTTATATTTTATTATTTCTTTCAGAAAAGCCCTTTTACTATGTTACATGTTTTGATTTATTTAGAACCTATAACTAGGATTCTAGAACAGTGTGTGATTGTTCGCAAAAGGGAGGACGAGAAACAGGTGCACAACAAGACGGCGCAAAGATTCCGGACATTTTTTCCAGCTGCCAAGACAGTCTGGCATTTTTTGTAAGTACACTTATGATGAGAAACTCAGCAGAAATAAGCTTCCCAAGGAGATTGTAAAATGATCAGGGTTGTGTCCCAGCCAGCAAGAACAGAATTTGTGATTTGTATTTTTTGATTTTCTAAAGAAAAGTTTCGTTGCAAGAGCAAGGAAATTTGTATACTGTTGTGTCTTGTACAGAATCGTTTTGTGATTGGTCGGTGAGGTCACACACTTGCATCTCCCCTGAATGGTGGATGGAGTTGTGTGTAGCCTCTTTCATTTAGTCGTCGTTTAAATACCCTACCGAAAAAACTAAGGGGGCGGCGACTCACTAAATAATTGAATGAGTGCATGAAGACAGATAGTTTCACATCTGGGGTCAGGGCCGTATCGCTGCTAAGTTTTAACCTTTTTTTCTATATCAACTTTCAGAAGTTTTATTTAGAAATTAGGCCCCAGACATGCGGTTCAAGCCCCGGTGGTTTATTGGTCCACAGGGACGTAGTTCCCGCATTATTCAGAAACTAGCAGATGAAGAGGTTGCTAGTGACATTATTTAGTGAAGGCACACGACTGTGAATAGTGATCGGTAAAAGTTAGTGAATGTTTTTTTTCTTCCAGAGATTTTGTGTGAAGGACAAGTAAATTTATGACATAAGAAAAATAAATTTCAAAATTCAATTCAAACTCTTTTATTTAAATTCAACCAGTAACATTTTTACAATAATTTAATAATAAAAGACATATATTTACACCCAACAACCCGCAACAGTTGACGAGATAACTGTCAAGTGTTCTTCTCTGAGGTGCTGTCACAAATTAGAAACACACAACTTAAAAACAAATAACTTAGAAACACACAAGATAGAATCTTCTAAGTTATGCCTGTTCTAAGTTGTGTGTTTCTAAGTTATGATAGTTCTACATTATGTGGTTCAGCATAGTGTGTTTCTAAGTTGTGTGGTTCTACATTTCATGTTTCTAAGTTATGACAGTTAAAAGTTGTGTGTTCATAAGTTATGACAGTTCTAAGTTGCGTGTTTCTAAGTTGTGATAGTTCTAAGTTATGAATTTCCAGTTATGACGTTTCTAAGTTACGTGTTTCAAAGTTATGACAGTTCTAATTTGTGTGGTTCTGCATTGTGTGTTTCTAAGTTACGTGTTTCTAAGTTATGACAGTTCTAAGTTGTGTGGTTCTGCATTGTGTGTTTCTAAGTTACGTGTTTCTAAGTTATGCCAGTTCTAAGTTGTGATAGTTCTAAGTTATGATGTTTCTAAGTTGTGTGGTTATTGAATGGGGAAACTTTTGGTTGTGTGTTTGTGGCAAATGTTTTCATACAGACTTATATCCAGCCCCCTACAAAGCTTCTCTCTTTAAAAAGTTAGGTAGTGATGTATAACCATCTTGTCCACCAGTGGTTCGTTGCAAACTACATTTTTGAAGACTTGTTTGTTTCTCAGCAGATGGCATTTTCACACAGTGCGTGTATTTAACAGTGAAATTACTGTGAAAAATGGATTTTATAAATTATATAAATTACATCCAACAAAAAAGCGCATTTTATTCTATTCAAAAACAAAAGAAAAACTGTAAATTTAAAAAAAAAAATTATTTAAGTGATTTTTAACAAAAGAATTATAAAAAGAATTAAAAATTTAATTTTAACATCAAAATATAGTTATTGTGGAAATACTGGCCATTTAAATTAGCTAGTAATGTACAAAAATTATACTAGTTTCTCAGCAACCCAAATTTACTGAATACATTTTATTGCATGGTTTTTATAACTGGAAACCATTCTTTTGGCCTTATTCTTTGTCATAGTGAATCCATTTTTACTTAATTTTTTTTAACTGCGTAATTTAAATTTTTATGCTTTTTTTTTTAATTGAGAAAGCTCTGCTAAATTGGTCATTTGTGAAACGGAAAATTTAATAATACAGTAAACTCTCGCAAATCCGTGGGTGTCGGGGATTTATGACCTTCGGATTTTTGAAAACTTCGGATTTTTGAAAAATTTTCATTAAAATACAAAAAAAAATTCTAAAAGATAAGATGGTAGTCAATGAACATGTAATACTACCACAGGACGTCATAATAAACAAGACACTTGAGAAGTTAACAGAATGGTACGTAAGCAATACCAGTATAGTCCATTCATAGTAAATGAAGCACCCGAGAAATTTTTTTTCCTGAAAATTTACAGCCTGGCCTGATTAAATTTAACACACCCATTTGTTCAAGTTGGTAGTAAATTGTGTAAAAAGTAATTTAAAGTCATCTTAAATTAAATTAATGGCACCCGAAGTCGCACTTTGATGTGAAAGAGCTAGGCGTAGCAATGTGGCGTGCGCTGAAACGGGAAGCCCCTTGATAAGGGGAAGTGAATTTAGGAGGGGCGGGAGAGAGAAGCGATACGTAGCTGGCAAGAGATTCAAGGCCACTCCCTCACAGACACACGGCCAGTCCAGTTAAACTAAAGAGAAACGGGAGAAATAAAAAAAAATCATTAGTTAATTGTACACTAGAACCATCAAAAAATCTGAAATTTTGGCACAAAACAAAAATAATCGGGGAAAAAATGGTAAAACTCACAATAAAAGCTTATACAAAGCTATTATTTAACATGCAGCATATATTTTGTGTTGGTTTATAGTGCACTTACTAATGTTCGTATAAGAAGAGAAAAAAAATTGGACAGTCCGTTTAAAAACACGGCAGCAGTAGCTTGTGCGACGTAAGTGGGAGTGCGAGAATCTCGTCTAGACAGGCTGGCGGCTGCAAAGGCAGCGGATGCATGACGTCATACGGCTTACCTCTCCCTCCCAGACAACAAACCATCTCTCTCCCTCTCTCCAGCCCTCTAGCCATTTTCTGCGTGTGAAACTGTCAACATCCTTCCTCCCCTACTCCACACTGCATGCGACGAAAGCCAGGTTGTATAGTCCATTCCCGGTAAAATGAAAATTTTTTTAAGGCCCCCCACGGCAGCCATTTACCGTTAATTTTTTGATACAATTTGTTTGTTAGTTACAGAACATTATTTCTGCTGGAAAATCTCTGAAACTTCAAAATTTCTTTAATGGAAAAATTTAGCAGGGCGGTTAGAGTATTTATTTTTACCGCAAATGAACTATACTCACCTTCCCTCCGGCCAGCATTCCCGGCGTGTGACGCATGACAACTACAGTCGTGTGCCGCGCACAGCTAGGAAACTTGTCACTGGCAACATGTTTCACACACTGACACACGGTGCCCAGAGCTTCAGGAAAACCTACGCGATTTCCAACCTACTCTAAATATCCGACTGGAGTCTGTTTACGAAAAGCATTTAAGAATTTGCTAATGCCCAACTGTTTTTTTTATATCGGATTAAGAGGAGTTAAAATGGCTAAAAGGCATGGTTTTGAAGTTTTAGGTGTAAAAAACCGTTAAAAAATTTCTTGAAAGCACCAGAGGAAAAGGCATTACACCTTTATCTTTATTTTCCCGCCATATAATGTTACGGTCACCGCTCAAATTTCACAGTTATCTGACGGGAACGAGATGACTGCGCGCCAGTTCAGAGCCTTTTACCGCGCTATAAATATCAGTGAGCGTCGCTCTTATCATCCACTGAGAATAGTGATACATACATCTAAACAGTAACGATCATGTCACTTCGGAAATACCCCGGATTTCTGAGAACTTCGGATTCTCGGGCCACGGACTGGCGAGAGTTTACTGTAGTTGGACAAGTAGTATCGCAAAGTTTTTTTATAGTTATTGATATGTTCTTTAATATTGTAGGACATACTTTTGTTCTATCAATAGTTTCCGCAGCACATGCGACGTAAGATGTTTTATGGAATTTTTTTTACACCTTGGGTCACGTTACTTAAGTTTTAGTAAAGATTCCTTAACTTTTCTAGCAATAAATATAGCCTATGTTACTCAGGGTGAATGTAGCTTTCTAATGGTGAAATTTTTTTTTAAATCGGCACAGTAGTTTTTGAGTTTATTCATTACAAACATACACACACACAAAAATACAAATCTTTCCTCTTTATAATATTAGTGTAGATTATCTCTATTAAAATAAATGTTTATTTTTATAGAGTTAGGTTTTAAATTATTTAGATTAATTCTTTTATTTAAACCTTTGCAAATAGTAAGTAGTCATATCCTGGAACCTCCTTTAGAGGAAGGAAAATGATCCCACACTTAAGTCTTGATTTTGTAAATCCTCTCGCAGCTCCACCTTAATGATGTTTTTATTCTTTTTGTTTATGAGTTACGTTGTTTTTCCTCCAAATAAAGATACCATCTGCTCTTGTGTATCAGGTTGTGGTTTTATTGTTTGATTCCAACCAACCCCCTAAAGTTTGAATTTGAAGCTTCGCTACATTTAGTTTGAAGCCCCTTGTTACAATACTATAATTTTGATCTAATTAATGACATATAAAGGCATATAATAGAATAAGAATTAGTAGAAATTCTAGATATATATTTGATCAATGCAAGTGTTCTGTTAGCACTGATGGTGATGGATTCTCTGTGAAAATTAAAAAGTAATTTAGAATCAAGTGTGAGACACAAAAATCTCACACTAGATTACTCTGGGTAATGTATGATTTACTAAACTATAATCAAAATTAATAGGGAGGATTTTTTCTAGTAAAACTTATGATAGTAGTTTTCCTACAGTCAAGATTAACAAGATTTAAATTACACCAATCATCGATCACATTGATGTCATTTTCAAGTAAAGTACAATCATGTTGTGATGATATTATTCTATAGATTTTTAAGTCATCAGCAAATAGAAAACCATAAAAATATTTTAATAATTTTGTAATATCATCAATAAAGTTATTGAATAATAAAGGCGATAAAGTGCCACCTTGACGAACCCTAGAACTTGCTATCTGTTAATCAGAATTAGCATCATTTATGGATACATAAAATTTAAGATCATTCAGATAGTTGGTAAACCAGTTAGGTATTTGTCTGAGAGTCCTATAATGGATAATTTTTCCAGTAATTTTTTATGATTAATTGTCAAAATAACAGGCATTTTCCTGACCTCTAGAAATAACTTCTGCATAAATAGGATGACGACAGTCGTCGTACCCTCCCAGATGCAGAGGCCGTACCTGGCCACCGACATGGGCCTGAGGGAGTCTGTCCCCCCCAGTGCACCATCTGTGTAGTGCGACGGCCAGGGACGCACCCGCGTGCGCCCTAGCATGCCAGTGAGCTTCTTTAGTGTTACAAATAATTCTGCTTTATGTATTTTTCAAATGGTCACGAACATCAATAAGTGTGTAAATAATGTAATCGTAATTTATTAATTCTTGTGTAAATTTACTTTTGATTAACGTCTCGCTAAGTTGTGTAAATGATCTTGTAATTTTCTCAAATGTTTCGCAGTGCTAGTATGTAATCGCAGCCTGGCGCGTCGCGAGGGGGGGCCTCTCCCACGCCGGCCGATTTCTCCTCCCCTCCCCCGCGGCCCACGGGCCTTGGCCCACTGGCGGGCGGGGAAGGGCAGTGTTGCTCAGGGCTCGTTCAGGGACAGACGTGCACGCCGCTCCGCGATGATCGCGAGGCGCGTCTTCCGAGCTCGTGGTCCGGCGACAGTGCCACTGCACGGGTTGTCGCGGCAGCTGAGCTGCATCCGCCGAGTCGCTCACCCGGTTGAGTTTATGAGTTACGAGTTACGTCATCAGTCGAACGTCCTAGAACGCGTAAGTGTAGTCACGAACCGCCGAAACTTCGCCGTCATTGCGAGACTTTTTACGTAACGGACCGCGCACGTATCACGCATCTTTGTGGAGCGACTTTAATTGGGGACATTGTTACGTGGAGAAATTTGCAGTGTGTCGGGACGTGCTAATGGACAGGACGGTCTTCCGGGAGTCCGGGTCGTCGCGGGAAGGGCGCTCGTTCCGCGACGGATCCGCCAGGCTGCGGCAGGCTCTCAAAACTACAATAAAAGGGGCTCGTAGAACTGTTAACATCGAGTTATCCTTGGTACCGCCTATCATTCTTTCTCCTCACCTCACTCTCCCTCCAGGTCCCGTATTTCCCGGTCCCGGCCACGTCGGCCTGGACCCACACCTCACCGACGAGAGCAGTACGGGCATAACAGGACTATTACGTAAACGGGGAATCAGGGACTAGAAGCCGAGGGACGTCAAGGACAAGAAAAGACAAAAGGCTTGTTGTTGTTTTACTATTATGGAAACCATGTTGACTATCTGAGAGTTTTTTTTAAAGCTAAGATTCTTAAAATTTTTGTCAAAAACTTTGACAAAACCATTTAAAAGTGAAATGGGATTGTACTTAAATACATATAGTTTACTTCCTTTTTTGTGCAAAGGCATCATTTTTTCGATTTTCCATTTATTTGGGTAATCACCATTTTGTATACTTAAATTAAAAACGTAACTTAAGTGAGGCACAATGAGGTCTGCACAACCTTTTATAATAAAGTTAGGAATCTTATCAGGACACATGGACATGGAAGATTTTAGAGTTTTGATACTCCACAAAACTTGACTATATCTGATATAAACTAATGGTATAGAATAATTAGATATAACATAAGTTGGTAAATTGTACATTGAGATAGAAGACATGTAAATACTGGAAAACTAGTCATGCTACTGTGAATGGCATGATAAAGACCAATATGGTCATCCAATTTATAATTTCTATAAGAAGTATTAGTTGTATTTTTATTAAATGTAATATCAAGATTAATACTGATGAGTAAAGATGGGTGGAGTACATCTTTCTTTAAGGGATCCAATGCTTTTTGGACAGAACAGGATTGTAAATTTGTGAGACACAGATCTAAAAGATTGTTTGAAGAGAATACACCAATACAAGAGATGAAATTAATTAGGGCATTAGCTTTGGTTTTTATAGCTGAATGCGAAATATTACACGTCTGATTGTTAATCCAATCGACACCTGGGATACTGAAATCACCAGTTATAACAGTATCATTATGATTACTAACAAAATTATCAGTTATATTCTCACAATAAAAAAACTTAAGTTGAGGGAACTGTATGAAGGGGAATAAAAATGTTACCAATTTAAAAAAAAAATTAAGATTGTGCAAATTTTATTTTAATCCATATTGCTTCAATGCCTTGATAATCATAGCATGTAAGGGGAATAACTGATTTAAAGTTATGTTTATTGACTGCAATTATTACTACTCCACCTCTGTCCAAAAGAGAAAAATTAGGATCTCTATCCATTCTTAAGATCAGGCAATTATCATTCAAATAGTGAGAATTAATACTATGTGATCTAACCAAGTTTCTGTAAGGCACATTATGTCATATTCTGAATTTAATAGGTTATTAAAAAATTCAATGGATTTATTTATTAATCCTCAGACATTCTGATAGAAAATTTCACACTCAAACATAGTTTATGAAAACCTAAAATAAGATCAAGGCACTCCTCCAGGTGCTGACGTATTGCAAATTATTAGCTGTTAGGTCTACGCATGTCTTAAATTTATGAAGTTTGGTTCAAGTTCAAGTTAAATTGTTTTATTGTCAAACGTTTCAGTTGGAATACAGAATAGAAAAGCAGTTTTCAGCAGCCCAAATGAACTGCTGCTGGCCTAGTTTATGCTATTTATTTATATATATACTAGCTGCCCGACCCGGCTTCGCACGGCTATACTAATGGAAAAAAATTAAGCCACATCACCCATTTACAGTAATGGTAAATAATAAAAAAATCAGTGAAAATTTATTACAATGCTGTATAATGTACCGGAGAGAAAATGAATAACACCGATGGTTTCCCGACTCGTGCACGCAACGTACAACTGATGTACCCGTACTTCGCTACGGCAGTCTACAGGCAGATCACGCTTGCGCCGCTCATTATACTTGCCCCTCCTTGTGGGTACGCGACTGCCGCGCGATGCCCGTTGCCATGGAGACGCAGAAGGCATGAACAATGCAAAATCCTGTTGCCTTGTTTTAACCACCCATGGAATCTAATTTTCGGAAAATGTCATCCTGCGTAACATAAGGAACATTACTGTGAAGTTTCAAGTCTGTAAAATATAAATACTTGAAAAAAAAAGGGTAATTTTTGATATTTAGATACCAGCTAAATTTCAACGGTGATGAGGACTGCACTAACAATGAAATAGTCGTTGTCATAGAGACGAATGAAGCATCAACAAAGCAACAGCCGTTGCCATGGTGATTTCCTACCAAAAAATGGAAATTTTTATATTTTACCCCCCCCCCCCCCCCCCCGTCACGGTCCCCCCTCCGAAACTCCCCTTGGGATCGGATTTCCGTAGAATCCGTTCTTAGTGAGCGTCTACATCACAAAATGAATAATTATGCTAAATTTCAAGTCAATTGGGTTTATAGTTTTAAAAGTCTCGTGACGAGTGAGTCAGTGAGTGGTATTTCCTTTTATAAATCGCAATAAATTAAAATTGCGACTATAATTTGAGATTTAAACTATCCTATCTCTCAAGTTGGATCGAACTGCACATGGTGTGCGAATTTTATTATAATCGGTTAAGTGGTTTAGGAGTCCATTGAGGACAAACATTGTGACACGAGATTTATATATATTGTAGCCAATTTTCCAGCAAGCCCCGGCGGTCCGCCAATACTTTCCCCGCCCTCCCCTGCTTAAACTTGCCCGCCCCACCTCTAGTCCAGCTATGCCGCCCCTCCTTCCCCTCTTTTTTTCCTCCTTTCCCCTGTGTACCGCGATTTTAGCGCCCCTATCGGCTTAGTTTTTGCTGGTATATAAGCCCCTGGCCTGAGGCTATTCCTTGCAGTCATCGCTCCCTCTGAGCAAGGCTGTCCACCGACATGTGCACTACGAGCTCGTTCTGACACCGTTACTATGCCCGTCGGCTCCTTGATCGCCCTTATGGCAGTGGTTGTAAGCCGTTACTATGTTTGAACATAGAGCCGCGTCTTTATTAGCTGCGCCTTTTTCCTTTTGCAAACACAGCAAGTGGTCTGTGTTCGGGTTTCGCGGATTTCTTCGGGCGCGTTTTCATTAGGTGTTTTTAGTTTGAGGTTGTACTTTGACTTTCCGTTTTTCGTTGTCTGTCTTTGACGGTCTTTGTGCTACACATGTCTGGTGTTTCTATTGTAATTTCGGGTATAGTACCTCCTTACGTACTTAAATTTGCTAGGGGCTGTTAGGCTCATCTAACATTAGTAGGAGATGCATTCTGTTTTATTCGTGTTGTGTATTAAGAGTTCTTAATTACAGATATTTATACGGGTATATTTATATTTGTTCATGATACACTTGAAGCACTTGAATGGCGTACATAAGTATGCGTTTAAGGCATGTACTGTTTGTACAAGTGCGTTGATTTGTATATGCGCTCTAACTTATCGAATTACTAACGTTATTAAGGCTAAGGTCTAGAGGAAGTAAGTCAGATTTTGCAGACATATATGTGTGTTGCATTTGTAATTCGTATGTGACTGTGCGCCCGTACTTATAGCGCAATTCATATAAATAAACATAAATTTGTTGTATATGAATGTATCTAGGTCTACTATATAAATATCTCATACATTTGTTATTTGTGATGATATTGTTCTGAATTGTTATAAAATAAACCAAAATATATATTTTGGTACCTCTTGTATTAAGTCTGTTCGTTAGGGTCAGCCCCATTACGTCTTTAACTCACATTTACAGTGCTTGCCGAACTAGTGTTTCACTAGTGAAGTGTATAAGGGTAATATGTCCGCTTAGTGGTTGTGGCCGACCTGGTGTGTCCGGATCGGTTACAATTACTGCGCAACTCTGCTAGGGCAGCTCTTAGTGTGTGTTCTGTTTTTTGTTCCATGGCAACTTCCGGGCGTGGCGAGGGTACTGGATGGGTCTATCGGTTGCATAAACCAGACCTAATCCAGTATCTAGAAGAAACTGGGCTGCCTACAGACCCCGCCGAAACCGTGGCCGACTTACGTTCACGTTTGATTACGTATATCCGAGACTCCCTGGCGGACACTCCTGGCATCCAAGTCGGAAACCCCAGACCTACTGATATTGAAGTAAGTGTCACTTCAGACCCTTTTTCACACAAGTTATTCCTGTCCGTTCTTAAGAATGTGCCCACACTAGAGTCCAGTGACCCTAAACAAGTTTTAGACTTTTTCTTACAAGCGGATAGGTTACATAAGTTACAGCTTATTCCGCATGACTCATTCCTTAAGGCCCTATTGTCGAAATGCACTGGTGTTTACGTCAGTGCGTTAACAGATACAATTGTTAAGAAGGAATCGTATGCAGCTTTTAAAGCCGCTGTTCTTCAATTTGTGTGTCCACCCCTGGTAGTTGAACATTGTAAGCGAGATTATGTCTTGCGCCTTCAACTGTCCAACGAGACAGTTTCACAATACGTTGACAGTGTACTATCCTATGCACAGGTGTTAGATTTAAGATACGACGAAAAAGAACTCGTCGAACTTATCTTGGGGAATGTGTGGCCTGAAGCCATTAGCTTGGCAAGTATGTTACCTCTGCCGATTACGTATGAAACTTTACGTAAGTGGGCAAACGACGTGGACACACGGATTAATGCTCGGCAAAGGTTTTACCAGTCTGCTTCAATCGGCGGGAACGCCCAGCTTATCAATAGTGACCGTAAAGCCAAGGCTGCGGCTACGTCTATGTACCACGATAAAACCCTGCGGCATACTGTAACTCCGACCTCGGAGCGGTGTGTCATGAGCGATCATCGCGAGCCGCGCGCCGCGGCTAGGGTAAGGGCGCCCGAAGCTGACTCTGGCGCGCGCTGCGTCACCGCTGAGGTGGTGCGGCAGGGCGGGAAACCCGACCTAGAGTTTGTACACCGTAGATGTGCCAACTGCACGCAGTTTGGTCATGCAGTTGTTAACTGTTCGGCTCCCAGGGTAGAAACAAACAACCGCACGTGTTTTAAATGTAAACAACCAGGACACTACAGGGCTTTGTGTCCGGAAAACCGGCCTTGACGGGGCGCAAAAGAGGTCGCCGCCGTCGTTTTCTCCGCAAAGCCTCTTTTCAAAATAAAATCTATTTACATTTCCTTCAAGTCCAAATTCAGAATAAGTATTTCCCGGCCCTGGTTGACACTGGTGCCACGTGCTCCGCCATAAGTTTAAATTTTTTGAATAGTCTAAAGGCTTTATTTCCAAAATTAATAAACTCCACGTCATTTGTGCGACAACCTACAACCATATGCGTTGCTAATGGTAATTGTATATCCTCGGAAGAGTCCGTAATCTTGCACTTTAAAATCAAACACTTTTCGTGGTCGTGGTGTTTTGCTGTGGTCCCCGGGATAAATCCCGACTTCATTTTAGGCTTGGATTTCTTAAGTCATACGAGAGCCGTACTGGATATAAACAAACATGAACTTTTTTTTTATTTTGCTCAAACTTGTAAAATTCCCTTACAATTTAAACAGGATTGCGAAACTATATTTGTTTGCCCAGAGGTACACAATCATGTACCCGCTTGTTCTCTCGAAGAAGTGGTTTTGCGTTATCCTGACGTCATTACTAAGAATATAGGCAAATGTGACGTGTTACCGTATCGATTCTACCTTATGGATGAAGTCCCGGTGCGGAGTAAGGCATACCAGGCCTCGCCCCCAAAGCTCCAGGCTATGCGTGAGATTATTGAAAACCTCCTTAAGGCTAAAGTAATTACAGCATCAAATTCAGATTTCAGCTCGCCCACATTTTTAGTGCGTAAAAAAGACGGGATTAGTTGGCGTTTGGCTCACAATTATATCCCATTAAATAAAAAAATTATTTACAACGACGTATATCCCCTTCCGACAGTAGAATGTGCACTGCAACATTTGGGTAAAGCCAAAATATTTTCCATCATTGACCTTAATAATAGTTTTCATCAGCTTCTGTTAGACCCGGCTTGTAGAAAGTATACAGCGTTCTCGACCCCCTTTGGACATTATGAGTTCAATAGGATACCCATGGGGGTAACATTTGGGTCTCAGGCCATGAGTAGAGTCTTAGATCATATATTAGCCGATATCAAGTATAAGTTTGTGTTTAACTACATTGATGATATAATAATATATAGCAATTCGATGCAGGAACACATTACTCACGTGACCGAGGTCCTAGATCGTTTGCGGAGAGCTAAGTTGACCATTAATCCCAAGAAGGTGGAGTGGGGTAAGACGTCAGTCACCTTTTTAGGGTACGTTATTCATCAGGGACAATTGCTTATGAACCCAGAAAAGATTGCCCCAATAACACAATTTCATAGGCCTATAAATGTTAAGGGGATTCAACGCTTCCTAGGTTTGATAGGATATTTCGCTCGGTTCATTCCTAACTATGCCACCATTTCCGCTCCCTTAAACGAGTTACGTAAGAAAAAGGTAACGTTTAAGTGGGAACAGGCACAAGAAGAAGCCTTTAATAAATTAAAAAAGGCCATCAGCTCTCCTCCAGTCTTGATCCTTCCAGATTTTGACAAGAGATTTGCCGTACATGTGGATGCCTCAAGTATAGCTATGGGCGCTGTATTAGGACACTTGGAAGGGAATAAATTGCGACCTATTTGCTATGCGAGTAAGACCCTATCAGAATCAGAGCGCCGTTTAGGGGTATATGAGAAAGAAGCCCTAGCGTGCCTATTCGCCTTGGAAAAATTCGAGTCATACCTGGATAACCGGGAGTTCGATTTATTCACGGATAATCAGGCCCTAAGCTGGTTATTTAACCATCCGCAGCAGTTAGGCAAGTTAGGTAGATGGATTCTGAGGTTATCACGATTTAGGTTTGTAATACATCACCTTCCCGGTAATCAGAATATTGTTGCAGACACCCTTTCTCGTATGTTCAACCCTGACGAGTTCAATATAAATACAATCTCAGAAACAGATAATGTGAATAGCATTAACGCATTTAGACTTTTTCCAGAATCCTATATAAATATCCGCCAGTATCAACAAGATGACTTATTTTGTAAGGAATTAATACGTGATATTAAGGCTAAGAAAACAAATGAATTTATAGTTGAAAATGGATTGATATATCATACAGGTAAAAATAGTAGGGCACGAAGGGCGGTGGTACCTAAGGTCCTGCGCCCTATGATCCTGCAGTATTTTCACACTTCTCTTATAGGTTGTCACCTAGGGATTGATAAAACACTTCAACGTATTTCTTCTCATTTTTTTTGGCCCGAGATGCGCCAGGATACACGAGAGTTTGTGAAAACCTGTATCGATTGTCAACTCTCTAAGCCCCCCCACAATACTAAGAAGGGTTTGTATGCGGCTGACCCACCTAAGGCTCCATGGCATTGCATTCATGTCGATATCTTTGGGCCACTGACACGGTCAAAGAAGGGCAATGTGTGCCTTTTAGTAGTTATTGATATCTTTACCAAATTTGTTATCCTGCTACCTATGCGTAACATGAAGGCTGAAACCATAGTAAGATCTTTAGCAGATTACGTTTTTAAATTTTTTGGACCTCCAAATTTGATAGTTTCAGACAACGCGCCTTACTTTCAGTCCGCTATTTATAAAGACTTTGCTTTCCAGTGGGCCATTAAACCTATTTATAGCTCTCCATATTTCCCGCAAGGGAATATGGTTGAACGGGTAAACAAAGTGATCAAAAGTATTCTTATTTCTTTTTATCGACATGATCAAACCTTGTGGGACACCGACATCCCATTCCTTAATATAGGGCTCAATTCCACTCCTCATTCTGCTACTGGGTTCCCTCCCTGCGTTCCATTCCTGGGCAGGGAGGTGTCCCACCCTCTCCTTAACCAATGGGGTCTTCCTCCCATAGATTCAAACTTGGATGCCAGGGAGCTGGAAGACATTTTAGATTCTGTTTCTTGCAACCTTACCAAGGCACGCCTAGATGTTGCCCAGGCTTATAATAAGAATAGGAGTGACCATGCTTATCAAGTAGGTGATCTTGTTTTAGTTAGGAGTTTCAAATTGCCTAGTTTAGCTTCGCAGCTCAATGTTAAGCTTATGCCCCCTTATGCAGGTCCTTTTGTTATAGATCGTTTTCTTGGTAAGAACACTGTTCTGCTTAATGATTGTAAAAATCCTAGAAAATCTCGCAAGGCTCATGTGGAGCAGATAAAGCCCTTCTATGGCAATAAAGCAGTTTAGGAGCCCCTTTTTTGTATATGTAGGTACAGTCAAACCTCTATCTATCGAACTCGCATGTATCGATTGTCCGTGTTTATCGTATACTTTCTACGGTCCCGGCAAAATTGCCATACAACTAAGGTTAAAAAAGTCCGCTTGTACCGATGTTCGAATTATCGTTTTGTCCGCATTGATCGTACAAAATATGTGGTCCCATCACTATAATTTATAATAGATGATCGTTTAACCATAAAGATTTTGCAGAAATAACCATATCTTAGAAAGAAACCGTCATAAAAACAGTAACGATAGTATACAGTAGTAAAAATCACCTTAAATCTGCAGCCAAGTAATGGAGCACGTAAATATGAAGACAAATGAACAACAACCTGCGAAGAATTATGGATGATGTACCATAACTACAGTACAAACCCAATTGTTATCCTAAGATAATTACCATAATAAGAACTAAAGATTCTTTGTCAATACCATAATTACTGCAGAAGCACGATAGCTACCACATTTGCACTACAGTTACTGTAACAACCGAGATGTATATTTACCGTGACGGTAATGTATTTATTTATGACATTAAAATTAAAGAACATTATTGAAAAAAAGGATGTTAAATTTTTATATGTACGTTTGGCACATGTTGCGAAGAAATAATGCGATCTGAAAGAATGCAGTACTACTACGAAAAGTGAAATGGGTAATCCTGGATTTTTAGGTTATGGCAGTCTCTCTCGTTTTTAAGTAATATCGGCCGAAAATTAACAAGCGTATCGGAAGTCGGCAGAAATGCAGATTCAACTAAATATTGGCAAAATCGGCTTCTTCAGTACAGCACTACATTTGATGACATGAGTAAACATATTTCAGACTTCAGGATATTGAAAAAGACTTTAATTTCCATGTAGATTTATTGTGTGTATGTTTTTTTTTTTGCAAGTGTAAATTGAATTAAGTAAAATACTTCCATTTTTATTTATTTTTCAACTGATTAACTTTAATGATAAGTAACTGATATATTTCTGACACTAATTTTGAGGTTGAAATATTTTTAAAAAATTCTTAGAGTGAAGTCCACATCTATTGAATGTCCGCATCTACTGAATTTTTTTGTTGGTCCCCTGAAAAACGATAGATAGAGGTTTGACTGTATAAGAGTGTTCTCTCCATGTTTGTTCGGTGCTGTGCGGCTCTCCCCCACCTCTGTTACCTGTTTTAGCCTGGTCGCGCCCGCCCTTGTATTCTTCTTCGTCCTTTCCTGGCGCAGTCACGCCGGGGCTAATCTTCGTGGGATCGCCTCGTCGGGACAGTGACAGAGACGTCTGCTTGATCCCGTTCTTCTCCCTCCTGCTTGAGTGTACCTCGCCTGCGGGATGGATATCTCGTCGAGATCAACACATCGGTCCACCCCGGAATGGGTGGCGTGAGTGGATGCAAGATTAACTAGATTCTGGCTTTCTGCTTTTCTCCGACTTCCCGAGTCTGGTGGATGTCTGGAGGCGTTTGATTCGGGTCAGCGATCGTTTTCTGTGCCTTTGCTTGCAGGCCTCAAGAGGGGTACCGGTGGGATGGTTAGCCGTTCCTTGGCGCCCCCATGAGATGATTTTGGTACCTGTGCCTGATATGTGTTATGACTGACCCTGCTACTGTGAACGTTTATCTATGCTGAAATGGGTCAAGCTCAATACAATTTCAAACTTAGATGATGTGAGAAAATGCGACGTAGTCTTACCAGTCACGCTTCAAGATTAATGATTGCTCTGAGACTGGACGTTGCCAAATCTTTTTGCACTGACGTTCCCCGCAGGCTTGAGGAGCTTAGGGAGGGGGGAGTTGTAGCCAATTTTTCAGCAAGCCCCGGCGGTCCGCCAATACTTTCCCCGCCCTCCCCTGCTTAAACTTGCCCGCCCCACCTCTAGTCCAGCTATGCCGCCCCTCCTTCCCCTCTTTTCTCCTCCTTTCCCCTGTGTACCGCGATTTTAGCGCCCCTATCGGCTTAGTTTTTGCTGGTATATAAGCCCCTGGCCTGAGGCTATTCCTTGCAGTCATCGCTCCCTCTGAGCAAGGCTGTCCACCGACATGTGCACTACGAGCTCGTTCTGACACCGTTACTATGCCCGTCGGCTCCTTGATCGCCCTTATGGCAGTGGTTGTAAGCCGTTACTATGTTTGAACATAGAGCCGCGTCTTTATTAGCTGCGCCTTTTTCCTTTTGCAAACACAGCAAGTGGTCTGTGTTCGGGTTTCGCGGATTTCTTCGGGCGCGTTTTCATTAGGTGTTTTTAGTTTGAGGTTGTACTTTGACTTTCCGTTTTTCGTTGTCTGTCTTTGACGGTCTTTGTGCTACACATGTCTGGTGTTTCTATTGTAATTTCGGGTATAGTACCTCCTTACGTTCTTAAATTTGCTAGGGGCTGTTAGGCTCATCTAACATTAGTAGGAGATGCATTCTGTTTTATTCGTGTTGTGTATTAAGAGTTCTTAATTACAGATATTTATACGGGTATATTTATATTTGTTCATGATACACTTGAAGCACTTGAATGGCGTACATAAGTATGCGTTTAAGGCATGTACTGTTTGTACAAGTGCGTTGATTTGTATATGCGCTCTAACTTATCGAATTACTAACGTTATTAAGGCTAAGGTCTAGAGGAAGTAAGTCAGATTTTGCAGACATATATGTGTGTTGCATTTGTAATTCGTATGTGACTGTGCGCCCGTACTTATAGCGCAATTCATATAAATAAACATAAATTTGTTGTATATGAATGTATCTAGGTCCACTATATAAATATCTCATACATTTGTTATTTGTGATGATATTGTTCTGAATTGTTATAAAATAAACCAAAATATATATTTTGGTACCTCTTGTATTAAGTCTGTTCGTTAGGGTCAGCCCCATTACGTCTTTAACTCACACTTACAGTGCTTGCCGAACTAGTGTTTCACTAGTGAAGTGTATAAGGGTAATATGTCCGCTTAGTGGTTGTGGCCGACCTGGTGTGTCCGGATTGGTTACAATATTAAGATATATATTTTCATATATGCATGTCCTCCATGTCACATGAAGAGATACTTTGCCTGACAGTACAAAACATTAGCTCACATTTGCTGATCCTCATAGCAGTTTTTTGGGAATTTTGTTTTCCTCTAGAACTGTACCCATCTTCATGGTTTTCATTTTACTCAGAACATGTCAACCTAATAAATAAACTATGCTAAGATTATTGTAATCTAAAATTAAAATGTTTAACTATTACTATATATCCTAGTTTGGATTAAAAATACACATTTTTCTAATTTTCTGAAAGCAAATTTCTTTGGCAAATTAGTAATCTACTATACATTAGATAATATTACCAATTTTAAACATTAAAAAATTTTCCTTGGAATTAAACCTGCAAACTTTAGATATCAGTGATCGCATCTTTGGTTTGCTCGACTTCACTCCTTCTTTATTTCATTGCCTTCTATTCTCGTAGCCTGCCTTACTGAACATCCATTTACCTGTTTCAGAAATAACTAGACATCCAGTTTTCACACTACTGTTGCAGTCTCTTAAAAATCTCACATTTCAGTAGCACACACTGCATTGAGCAGTGTGAGAACACAATCAAAAATAATAAATTCAGTTCACAATCAACTAAATTTTTAAAATGATTTTAATTCTTCACCTTGTAACACTTAATAAGATGATGGAAGTACTTGCCTAGATCTTCTCCTGTGTACGTGTAAATAAGCATTGGCCCATGAGTGTTGCGCTGCTTCTCCTCTTCCGTCAGCTGGCCATTGCACGACTTCATGGCCTCCAGCAGCACCACCTACAAGCAGTAGCCACCACGACTAGCCATCTGTTCATATTTCAATACTACTTCCCAATAAACTATAGGAAGCATAGACTTATTGTTGAACAAATAAATATACTTCAAATAATATTGGTTCCATGAAATTCATATTAGAACAATAAATAATTATAAAACAATAGCAAAAAAGCAAACTGTAACTCTGCAAGTTCATTTAGAGGAAGTGTCTTCAACAATTATGGCAGTGGCAGTGGCAGTGGCAGTGGAAGAACAGCGTCCCTACAGCAGCAGACACCAACCCCAGGTAGCCGTTAGAAGAGACAAAATCTGGTAATAATGACATGACTTATCTACAAAATGCAGTTTTCTTGTACTTCCTACCCTCCCCCACCCTACTTCCCTCTTGTCTTTTACCCGCCCCTCTTCTCTGGGTTCGCACATGCCATGACTCAATCTTTGTTATCATCTGTCATTTATCAACAATCATTTATTCGGTACCACAGCATACATGTCCCAGTGAGTCATGGCCAAAAGCTAATATGTTATTGCTAGTCCACATTAAGTATGTGGTATTTATACCAAGTAACGTAACTTGTAAGGTTGTTAAAGTCTTGTCCAAATTCTCTTTTCAGCTCACCACATTAAAAGTTATAGTTTTGGTTAACTTTTGTTTTTTTTTTCCTTTTGGCCATAAATTTCTGAAGCTTGTGTTTCATTCCATTTGCTATTATCAACCTCTGCACGCCACCTTGTGTGTCAAATAGTTCATTCGTTAATGGTTTTTTCCTGTAGGGATGTCAATCGCATTGCCCCTTACCAATTTTAAACTAATTGTTTGAGGGCGCTATTTCTTACATTGTACTTGTCGCATTAGAGTTCACTGGAGCTGTTGACAAACATATTCAACCCCTTAAGCCACACGTATGTACTGCCGTATATTCATTTTAGAGCTGTAGCAAACCGTATGTATTCGTTACTGAGTAACGGGTGCGGCATCTAGTAACGAGTAACGAAACGTTACACACGAATGCATTTCGTTACTCGCATCTTTCGTATGTTTCACGCATGCACGCGCGTATTCGTTACAAAGAACGATGTTTGTTTATTAATAAAAGTATAATTTGGAAATTCGTCGTCCAAGTTTTTTACTGTTTATTAAAGGTATTGTGTGTGTAGACAAGTTTTAGATTCGAACAGAAACAACGTAAGAAAGTATTTTTTACAAATTATAACTATGTATGTTTTTGTTTTTTATAATCACGTATTTTCACGTTTTATGTTCTTATCTTAAAAGATATATTATAATAAAGCCGCTCTAATGAGAGTTAATTGTTTCTTGGTTAACAAAAGCTGTTAATTATCAAATATTTTTAATTGTTTATATTCGATTTATTTTTATTTACGCGACGTCATACTGTACGCGTACGAAATACGACTCGATTCGATGCTGTTACATAACATAGCATGTGCCATGTCATGCGGTATCAGAAGTAACGAGTAACGATACGAAAGTAACGAGTACTAATTGTTATAGTAACGAATACATACGGGTACACATTTTTTCGTTACTTTTACACCTCTAATTCATTTGTAATGTGTTAATATTTTCTATTGTAGACTAAACATGAACTGTTACACTTTTTAGTTTGGTCACTAACCTCATTTTTTGTACCTGGTCTACTTTCAGTACTGTATTTTATATTTTGGTAATGGTCCCTAGCATACTTCATGCCATGTTGTGACTTTTCCTTTTGCAAGGTTTGCTATCAGCAAGAACACATATTTAAATAACTTTATTGCTTGGTATTTACAAGAAGTCCCTTTTGTTGAATATACTTTATATAGTGGTGCATGAATACTCGAAATTGAGTCGAGTTGAGTTTTAAGTACTCCACTTGAACCTAATTTTAAAGCTAGAAAAAATCAAGTGGTTCACTGTTTGCTTTAGGGAAATAAAACATCAGAAAACATTATACAAACCTGGAGTAACCTAGAATATAACATTTCGTAATTGAAAAGCTCGTAAAACTTATATCAATAGGAAACGTGATTATTTCATGCAGAATTGATTAAAAAGGTATTTTTTACAATTTAAGTACTTAAGCATGCGACACATTCTCCCACCGTTTCATTATTATTGATGTAGATAATTAAGTATTTAATTTGCTAGCTGATTTGACATAAACTCGTACTTTATTCATGATTTTCATTTTTGTTTGGATGTATTTGCAGTCATTTATTAATTTTGTTTACATTAACCTATACTACAAACACAAAAAATAAAAACACAACTGATCATTAAAATGGTCTTTGAATACCTTTTTCTACATAAATATTATTTATACAGTAAGTCACTAAAAAGAAATAAACCTACAAAATGGAAGTCTATTTTACAGTCCGCCAAGCTGAACATAATAATGGCGCACTTGAAGTAAAAAAAAAAATAATGAAAAAAACGTGACAAGTGTCTCTGGAAAAACTGCCAGCAAATACGCTCGCTCTTACTCTTTCTACTATTAGTAAGATTATGCCACACTATAAATAACTTACTAACATACTAATTAACCTCCCATGTGTAAATGTTAAGATATATCAACAAAATAAAGACTTCACAATATTGGGGTTGAAATCTAACTATGTGCAAGTTTCAAGTCAATTGCTTCAGGCAATTTGTAATTTAAATAAATTTTTTTGCAAACAGGGGACGGACAGAAAAAAATTAACGTTAGTCTTTGCTAAAGTATCTTATCTTCAAACAGGAAAAATATTTAATATGCTAACTAGTTTAGAGCAACAGTTGGGCAAAAAGGAAAATGTAGAAAAACTTTGACGTAGGAACTTAAAAAGAGGAATAGGAAAGTGGTCACAGGAACTCAACTTTATAAATAAAAATCAAACTATCTTAATACTCAATGTAAATAAAACAATAAATAAGTGCTTAGGTAAGTAACTATCTCCACTAAGGTGGGGATAGTGTGTGATCGTCACATGTCTAAGTTGAAATGATATTTAAAAACCTTGAAATATAAACTTAAAATTTTTTTTTAACAAAGCAATCTCTAAAACCATTAAATAAAATATTTGTTAATTTTTAAATGAATTTTGATCGTTAAAGAGTCGGGGCACCGCTAAGTAAACAAAATTGGGTGTTAAAACTACTGAACTTAAAAAACAGAATAAGTATGTAACAAAACAATAAACCAAAATAGTCAAGTAGATGTCAATCCAAAAAGCTAAGCCCACGTCTGCAAACCAGTAATTAACTTACTCTGATAAAAGGTAATATCTATTTAGTCAACATTATAATTCATAAATAGAATATAATAGTTTCATACATACCAACATAAGTACTTGGTTTAGAAGTAATATATCAGAGCTACGGCCAAGCACTGAGCAAGGTGCGTGGTGCGGATGCTACGCCACCAACCTGAATGCAGGCCGATGCTTGAGAGATGTCATTTGACTGTTGTGTCCCATTAAAAACTTAGGCTTAGATTTTTGGATTGACACCTGCAAGTGATTTATTATTGTTATTTTGTTAACTTAGCATTTCCCCGATGCCTTAAATACATATTTGCAAATTAATAAACCTATTTATTTTTTACTTTTTTTTTTTAAAGATATTTTGTTGTTTTGAGGGTTCTACAAACTATCAATTAAATTTTATACAACATGATAAACAAAATATTCCTTGAAAATTTTTGGTATGAGAAAACACTATCAAATGACCTATGTTATTAGTTACTGAATGTTACATGTGAAAAATAAACACAAATACCTGATTGACTGAAACAAATTAGATACCTTAGCAAATATACTAATTTTTATTGACCTACCTCATCAATAAAAGGTATGAGAACAACAGCTTCCCATTCCTGTCTCTTTCCATTCAAGTCTGTTTTAAATTCTTTAGGATAATATTCAATTATGGGCGAATTTGAATCGACCATTAAATGATGATACGGCTCTGGAAGCAAATTCTTGCTGAAAGAAAAAACTATTTTAAAATATGTACAAAAATAAAGCTAAGCAAAATATTAATTCTGGTATACTCCAATAACTTTCTGTACATGTTCTAAAAGGTAAAGGCCAATGTAATATTACAAACAGGAGAAATTGGTTTAGTTGACTGTCAAATGCAAGTGTAATCGACTGAGGCTTGCAACCAAGGGCTCAATGCAGGTTATCTGCACTTAGGTTTATGTTGGGTAGAGCTTCAAATCTCCAAATTTAAGATTAAAGTGGGCAGGAAGTAAATACGGTCAAACCTCAATCATACAAACCTGAAGGGACCAACACCTTGTTACTTTGCAAATAACAAGGTTTGTATTAACAAACTATTACACAATTTATCAGAATTTTTATATAAAATCTAAATTAAACTGAAATACAGTTGAAAATATTTCTCTCTTTAGTACATGCATAACACACTTAAAAAATAGAATATTTTCCAAGAAAACTTGCACAATTTTATACAACACCAAATGTACTTTTTTTTTTTGGTATTTTAATACACAATAATAGATGGCTACACCTGTGGCTAAAAATATATTTTCTTCTGTACTATACTTTTTAAAAGGATTTAAGACAGAATTATAATGCAAATGTTAAAAAACTATCTACAAAACGACATACCATACTTTTAAAAATATACCATTTATAAGAATTTTTCCCCAGTATTATTTTAGTTTATAATTTACATTGATTCTTTACATTATTGTCATATTTGCATTAACCATCTTCTACTACATGTTATTATTACCCTTGGAACAAGAAAACTGTATTACATAATAACCAAACTTTTGTATTAAGCACATTAGCTAGCACTACAACTCCTATGTAATTTGTAGGGACTGTGAAAACACTTTGTATTATGAGAGTTTTGTATTAACAGGGTTTTAATTAATGAGCTTTTACTGCAGTCAGGCTTCAAGATCAAAATCCAGAATAGACTTAGGCTTCCAAACTTGTTATCAAAGTCTTGGCAAGAGTTTCCAGTTAATCTCAATGAACATGTATTAGTTTTTCCTTCTATAATACACCAGTGAAGCATGTGAATATACTGGTACTAGCACAAACAAAAATAATGCTGGCCTTTGCATTGGATTTTTTAACAAACTCCCTGTTCTCTTGCAGCTGCTGCTCTTCCTTAGGTTTTTCTTTTCCACAACTAAAAACTAGTTTGTGATAGCATCCTACAATTCAATCAAAGTTAGCAACCTCGATAGAACATGCCTAACATAGTTATGTTTAGGAATCAATAGGTCATATTAAAACTATGAATAATACTTGCATTGCAAAGCCCATACATCAAAAATGTCAACAGCAAATACTAGATCTTCTGTATATTCTCCAGGTTTTTTAGGTTTTTTAGCTAAGCCACTGTGAATGCATTATGAAGTGTGTGAATGCTGCCAAGTACCAATATAACCAAGGGATATCGTGCAGATGAATACTAACTTTTCACTAACAAAACAAGCTGCTTTTTTTTATTTACATTAAAACTGTAACTTCATTACATAAGCATTTTTGACGTGAATACATCTACTAAAACGGGATTCTAGTTAGAAAAGTGGAGTGCAACAAAAAAAAAGTAGATTTTGAAACGATATAGTAAATAAACCAAGGTTAGTATATTCAAGTTGTGAATTATATAGGTAGGATGACATGAACTATTTTTATATATTTACAGTTCACTACGAGTAACAGGTAAGTTTCTCGAAATTTAGATTCCGGTGACTCATATACTTTCATATGCAGATATTAGACACACAGGTTTACAAATTTGTATCAATTAAAATTCCTATTGTGCAGAAAATAGTAAACTATTAAAATCATATGTCAAATGTTGAAAAAATGTTTACGATGTAACCACTATGAGAAAAAATGACGAAGATAGTGGAAAAACTTACAACATCAAGACATAAGGCAAATTTTTATTGTCGAATAAAAATAAGAAGAATGAACAGCTTGTGAAGATTCAAACAATGTGCCATTCAGTGGTCCGAATGGACCAAACTCTGCAGACGGAGGAAGAAAGATAAGATGGCGGACGTTGCACGGCCTAGTTTTTAAATTCCCAATAACACAAAGTATTCACATTTAGAACTTGCCGCCATATCTCAACACAGCCTACACCACATTTTGATGAGGTTGTGCATTGTTGTCTAGAGCAGAAATTATTTTTATCACCAAATATTTCACCTACAGCAGAATAAATTAGAAATGTTACAAGATGGTGTTTTATGAACTGCTGTTTATTTTCAGACAAATGCTTCACAGTGACTAGCAGAATACTAAAAAAATGTGTGTCAGCCTGCATACCTACCTCCCTTCCCAAACCTTTCACCAACCAAAATATCCTGGACCAAATAGGGACTTAGCACAACTGTAATAATATGCCTGAAATTATTAGCACTGCAGAAATACACCACTGCAAACAATACTTAGAAAACATCAACTATTCATCTTCAAGATGCTGATTGGTAATACAAAACAATGTCGTTCACGAACCATTGAAGTTCTGCAGTCGCTGCTCTGTCTTGTACACTACGAAGAAGCTTACCACTGTTCTGAACTGAAGCTTCATTAGAGACATTGTTCGAACAAGAAGGCCAAAAAGACACATATTATAGTTGACTTAAGGGCAACTTCAGCAGATATTCTAGTGTAGAACAAACCCAGCTTGCTGATCAATTACTTGATACGCTTATAGTTACATAGCAAACTACACAAACCACTTCACTGTCATTCTTTTTTATTTGCTATTTAATTTTTTACCCATTAACATCTCTTCTAACCATTCACTGTATATGAAAATGACACTTCCTCCTGTTGATTAATGTTAGACATTTTAGCACAAAAATACAGCATTAAACAGTTTAAAAATTACATTACAAGACCACTTTGGATACCGGTTTATTGAAAATAGAAAAAAGCGCAATACACATACAAGTTGTGTACAATAATGCTAATGGGTTACAGCATAAAACAGTTTTCTACTAAAAACGTGTACAAATTCAGTCAGTGGTATATTCAAGCAAGCCTTTGTTGTGTGTTTTGGTATTCCTGTGTAGAAACTATTATTATTTTTGCATATTTGTTGGTGTGTATTTGAAAATAATAGTGTGTGTGCTGCAGAGACAATGTATTCCAAATAAAGATACTGAAACCATCAGTATCCAAATGTAACACAAAGTTTTTTTTGTAAGCTCGTGTTCCACAGTAAACTGTGTTTTTTCCAGGTTGTTTTATTTTAACATTAAAATAATGTCGACACACCTTTAGCATATCAACAACATAAACTCAGTATCAAGTTAACTTTAACTATGAAACAACACACATACTAAATAATAAATTAAAATTAGAATAAAATGTAAGTTTTCTTACCTGGCAGATGGTAGAACCGCAAGAAGTTGCTCAAATGGAAGAAATGGTTTGCCCATTTCAAAGTCCAGCTTCAGATTCGTGAAATTCTTAATGTCAGAAATGTATGGGGCATAGTTGTGAGGGTAAAACCAAGACCATGAGCACACACCATTATAATAATAGTTCAAATTCCACTGTATAGCTCGTATGAAACCTTCTGCTTGTAGCCTCAATACCTCACTGCAAGTGGAAATACACTACATTAGTTAAGGTATCAACACACTTCAGATAATAATTATCATCTGAAATTTCGCAAGCTCTATAAACTACAGCCCAATATACTAAGGGTTCAGGTATTATATTGTTGAGATTCTCTTTAACACGAGAATCCCAACAAGTGATGAGTGAATATGTTTTCAGCACAGGTAATAGTTATCTTGTGAGCACCCTTCACCTTCCAGCATCACAGCCTGCTCAGGCAAAAGGAGGTTGGAAAATGTTTACATGCTAACACTGCAAACTCCTCAAGTTCACCCCTTGTGACTGCCTTGTTTTCAAGCCTTAGCTGGCTTTATTATAAGTGTGGTAGAGTCATAACAAATAAACTCATCTCTTTCTGCATGTAGTCAATCCCAAATACCCTATTTCACTGCATAAAAAAAAACTAGATTCAGTAGTGAATACATTTTACAGGTAAAATATTTTTCAGGAAAGAACCAAATCACCACACTAGCTCTAGTTTCCAAATGAAATACTTTTTATTTCCATTAAAATTAATTTTGCCAACCTACATTATGGTTTTCCAATACTTAATTACTTCAAATGTGCAAAAATTGATGAAGGATATAAAAAAATATATATTTTAATGTGTAATTATGATCTGCATCTTAAAATTTATTTATTATTTATTTATTTATTTATTTATTAAATTTGTGACATGCACACCAACAGCCGAAGCTTTGGAGGTGTGCACAGAACAAGTAATAAAAACACGACACATACAAACGAATAAATACAACATAAACAGGATAATAAAAGACGACACATACAAGCGAAATAAATACAACATACACAGGATAATAAAAGACGATACAATAACAAACAAAACAAAACAAAACAAAACAGCAACAGAGATAATCTTAACTAAATGATCTAGAATGGGAAGAATAAGCAGGATTATAAAATTACTCAAAATATTAGGGTAATCATAAAAATTAAAGTTTAAAGTTTTTAATAAAATTTTCATATTTATTGAAATTTGAGATAAGTCTGTAAATTAAATCATTATTATTGTGTAAGGAACATAATAGGGATCGAAGGCGGCTTTTGAACTGCGGGACTCGAATACCAGAGTTATCAAGTAAGTATAAGCAATTAATTTTTGAACTATAGCACTTAAACACAAACAGGGCATCCAGATGGATGCGACGATTTGAAAGAGATTCTAATTTGGGTAATTGATGGTGTCTAGAACTAATTATTTTGAAAAATTTATTTTGTATGGATTCAATTTTGTCACTATCGGTGGTGTTAATACTGTTCCAGATAACTGAGCAATATTCGAGTTTACTTCTGACTAAGGACAAATAAAGAGTAAGAATGGATTCAATATTAGATGCATAGTAAGTTATATAATTTATTAAATATAAGGTTCTACGGGAAAAGGATACTAAAGAATTAACATGTTGATGAAAGAATAGTTTGGAGTCAAGAATAACACCAAGATCTTTTATACTAAGAGATTTGGAAATTTTTGAGTTGTCAAGAAAATAATCATATTTAACTGGATGAATTTTCCTTGTGAAAGAAATAATTTTTGTTTTATCTTTGTTAAGTGAAACTAAATTCATTTTACACCAATTATCAATTTCAGTAATATCAGATTGAAGAAGCAGACAGTCATTTAAGGAGGAAATTTCTCTGGATATTTTAAGATCGTCAGCAAACAGAAAACCAGTAGTATGATGAAGAACTTTAAAAATATCATTGATATAAATATTGAATAGTAAGGGAGATAAAGTACCCCCTTGAGGCACACCAGAAGTAGCATGATATAAAGTAGAAGTTTTTTTATTAAGTGAAACAAAGAAAGATCTATCTTTAAGGTAACTAGTAAACCAGGTTATATAATTATTACAGAGACCGAAGTTAGAAAGCTTAGCTAGTAAAATGGAGTGATTGACAGTATCAAAGGCTTTAGCCAGATCAAAATAACATGCATCAACCTGCCCCCTTGTTGTAACTTTATTGTATATAGGATTAATAAATGAGAGAAGATTAGTAGAAGTTGTCATACTATTTCTAAAGCCATGCTGATTAGGAGCTAATCTGTTGTTTATTGGGAAGTTAATATGTTTAAATATTATTTTTTCAAAGATTTTAGTAAAGCCATTTAATAATGATAATTTAAGAGAAGTATTAAAGTCTTATTTTCTAATAGACTTATATTAATTCTCAAAATATTAAGATGAAAAACTTCAAAAAATTATCACCTATTCACATTTCATTTTGGTTCTTATTACCGGTGGCCACTCTTTTGGAATAAGCAGATTCAAGGTTTTTTCAAAGGATTTTAAAGGTTTTTCTAAGATATTTCTTCATGTGTTACTGTGTTAATAAATATACAGCTGTTGGTTGCATCAGAGCTAATAAAAAACCATAAACCACTGAATGTTAAGCAGGAACAAGTTTATATTAGAAGCAATAAAAAGTATTCATTTAAGACTTCTGTGATAATTTTTTTTTCTGAAAATAATTTATAAGCTCTTGTAACTATATAAACTACGAGAAAATCTACAGAAATTTTTTATGAAAAGACAACATTGGTTTAAATAATACATAAAACCATAATGTCACAATTAAAATTACAAAAGCTGCCACAGGTAAAAACCATTAACACATTAAAATAATAATTATTAGCAAAAACCATGAAATTTTCACTGTTATTTTTATTAGTTGAAGAAAATAAAATTTGAGATGTAAAAGTACCACCCTACTTGTTCATTCTAATTTTTTTTATACACTATCACAAAATCATTTTAATGCTGGCTGTAGAACAAATAAAACTAAAAATTAATTAATATGGTAAAATTTTAATGAAAATACATAACATTCTTTTCCTAGGATAGAGCTTAAATACCCACATGGCAAATAATGTGGTTGTGGCTTCTGTTTATTATTACTGACGATGAAAATCTTCAGATGTAAAAGTAAGAAAGAAAGACGAGAGAAGAAAGGAAAGAAATTGAGATGTGACTTACTCCCCCTCCAACTAATCAACAATAAAACAAAGTATCAACAAGATAACCTGAGCAGTTAAGGCCAGCTGCTCAACTAAATATTAAATCACTCCCCCTCCCTCCCGCGAAAACCAAGGAGGGCCGGACAACACACGAGTTTAACGTAAAAATAAATTCATTTCCCTCTAAATTAAATTAAATTAAACTCAGGCCATTTGTAGTCACCAAGCTTTGCAGCGAATTTTCAAAGAAGGTTACTTCACAATCCCCATCAAAACTTATTACTTATAGGCACAAAACAGGAGGTTAGGGGCCGCATTCAGCGGCCTGGGACTCCTCGCGGGCCTCGCGGGTTGGATGCCAAGTTCGGGTACTCTGCCCCTGGGTCCGCTACTGGCGATGATATCCCTGTAGTCAGTCAGCAATGGCTGCTTGGGTTTGCTTCATTAAGCAATTAATCTGAGCAGATCTGACATTCCTCACATCCCATGCGGAGGTATGCCAATAAACAGAGCTCAAAAATGTTATAAGTGACACAGACTGTCCTCTTAACTAGAGCGACAACAGACAACCTCGGCTCCCTCCCAGAAGTTAGTCTAACGCAATGTGGCAGACATAAAAACAACAAAACATGTTAAATTTACAGTGCACCTACATGACTTTACCTCCCCAAATCAGGGTGCTGACAAAAACACCATATTTAGCAGTGTCACAAAAAATTCAAGAACTTGAAATTTAAGGAAGTGGCTATAAGAACTAGCAAGTAAAAAAAGAAATAAACTCTAACTATAAACTTATTGTGACGTAAATTATGTAAATATTATGTACGCTGTACATTAACATACAATATTTAAGTTGGTGCATTTAAGATGATGGTGCATTGTAAATTGCTTCACCTTAAAGAAAATGCAAAACCAAGCTTTCTGTAAAAATACAAACACAAGCTTAAAAACTCAACTGAATGTGTACCAAAACAGATATCTTACCTTGTATGGCTATATGGGTATAAAATTACATTTATTACATTTACAAATCTGGATGCAATACCTTGCAAAAGGCTGAAAAGTCCCTGGTGCAAAAATGGTAGCAACGGTGCATTTGACTGAAATTCAATCAAAAAAGGTTCAAGCTATAATGCTACCGACAGCAAAAACTCAAAGTTTGGCTAGTAAAAGTTGTTTTGCCACGAAGGTCGGAATGTTGCCTGGCACAGCCATGCTCGCGACGCACGCTACTAGTGCGGAGCTATGGTTATCTATGGATGAGAGGTTTGTTTACGTTTGACTTGGCACGAGGCAAACAATATTGTTGATTGAATATTTTAATCAGTATGGATGGCCAAATAGATAAAAAGAAACGCAAGCAGTTTACTTTGAAGTAAAAAGTGGAAATTTTAAAACAAGGGTAAATATGTAATTGGGCGGTATTTCCGAAAAAAAAAAAATGTTAAAAATACGAATATACAGTAAGTCCTCTATTTACATCATACCGATTTACGTTGTTTCGGATTAACGTTGCTAATGTTTGAGTACTCATGTTTCAATTTAAGTTGTCCCCGATTCACAATAACGTCGTTTACAATGACCGTAAATCTTTATTTTAACCAAAACACCGTATATAATTCGTTTATAATTATTTGTTTCCTTCGGTAGATAATTTATGCTATGTAGCGTAAGCTACACGTTCACCGCCTTATCTTATCATACATCTGAGGGACGCTTCCTGCTCTCCGCTGCTCTCCGCGCGGTGATGCAATACTACCAGCCCGCTCGCTCGGCCATCCACGTATCTCGCACGTAGAAGTGTTATCTACTTCCCGCAACGACATAGCACCCCTTTTCGTCCAACTCCTTGGCACTTCAGTCGCTATGATATCATTGAGTTGGCCGGAGTTTTAAACGTGCCGTTGTTAACTTTATCGTGATTAAATGTGTTTGTAGTAGGCCTACAGTATCAGCTCACTGCAATTTATGATTTTTTCTTCATAAGATGTCTTCCAAACGACTAAATTTATCTTCAAACGTAATTTCAAAAAATTAGAACAGAACACATGTTTCATTAGCCACGAAAATGGAAGTTTTGAGACGTTTCGATTCGGGCGAGAGGGCTGTTGAGATTAGTTATATTACGTACAGTATGTACTATATATCTGTTTTATATTTCAATCAATAAAGGTAATAAAGCAGCTGGTTAAATAATCATTCTATAAAGCTGAGAAGTACTAGTTGGACTTGTTTCCCACGCTGTCGGTTGTCATTTGCTGATAAAATTGCCCGTTGTCACGTCTGTATGCCAGCGCTTCCGGCCGACCTTGGGCCGTGGTCGGCCGGTGGCATGAAACATGGCTCATTTTGCGTCGTTTATATTTACGTCGCGGTTTTCAGGAACGTAACCCCGACGTAAACCGAGGACTTACTGTACTTTTATTCTATGCTCTTTAACTTCCTTTTTTCATTAAACCTGGCGGAGATAAGAAATTCCGGTAAATATGTAGTTGGGCGGTATTTCTGAAAAAAAATGTTAAAAATACGATAATACTTTTAATTACACAGGTCTTGTATTGCAAAATAAGAACTGCGATATCTACTAAAGTATTTGGAATTTCTTATCTCCGCCGGGTTTAATAAAAAGAGGAAGTTAAAGAGCATAGAATAAAAGTATTTTCGTATTTTTAACATTTTTTTTTTTCGCAAATACCGCCCAACTACATATTTACCATAATAAAAGATCGCGAAAAAATTATTAAACTGTATGAACAGTCATCTTTATCTGTTGGTCGCAAGAGACTTTGCCTAGAATATAACGAGGGAATTCTATCCCAATAAATTTACATATCTGCAAAATAGTTTAAACCATATGTCATTTTGTGTTCAACAGATATAAATTTTGTATATGTAGGCCTAGAATTTAGGCTACTGTATTATGTTCAGTAATTTTTTTTGAATTCTTGTTGTTTTACAAATATTTGCTTCCAAGCTAATGTATCATTTGATCCCCTATTACTTTATTTTCAAAAATTCAAAAGTACAGTAAACTCTCGATTATCCGGGCCTGGATTATCCGGTTTTCGGGTTATCCGTGCTTGATTTTTTTATGAAGTTGTAAAAAAAAAAAAGACCGGGTGTGGCTACGCCGCACTTTTTTTTTTTTTTTTTTTACTGCTGTCAGAAAGCCTTTTACCTGACCCTTCAGACCCTCGTTCCCCCGCCACCTTCACTCGTCAATTTGTCACACTTTAAACCAAAAAGGAATGCCTGACTGCTGCTTCCGGCTCAACTCCCTCCCCCACCCCCCCTTTTAAATTTTCTTTTCACAGCACCCCGTCACGCTAAAAAAAAAAGGTCCCTCTACCTCTTTTACTTTTCCACACTCCTTACGGCTGGAAGAGGCATTTTTCACGCAGTTATTAACATCAGTTCTCCCAGGCACATTTGTTTTTGTAATGATGTCTGGTAAAAGGAAACGTAAAGTGCTGACAATAGCAGAGAAGTTAGAAGTTGTGGACAGGTTAAAAAAAGGAGAAACTGCCGCGAAATTAGCAAAGGAATATGAAATTGGAATCCAAACCGTGCGAGACATTAATAAAAGTGAAGAAAAACTTTTGCAGTTTGCTAGTAGATCAGACAGTGTGGCAGGGCCTTCTAAACGTAAAAGCATGAAAACATCTACCCACGCAGATGTTGACAATGCTTTGTATGTTTGGTTTAGGTCGTTAAAAGGGTGGAGGGAGATGCTGAGTTGGGACTGTCGCCGCTCTCCCTCCCGAAGCAATAAAGGGGACAGGAGAAGGGTGGCGGCAACACAGTGCCAGTATTGTTTACGGTCCAATAAGCTGGGACGCGGTATACAAAGCCTTTGCTTGTACTCATATAATTCTACTGAAGAGACCCTCTTTTGCCAGTAAATACACAATTTTTAAGTGGTGAAACGGATTATCCGGGTTTTTTTATGGGCATTCAATTATCCGGGCATCGGAAGGTCCCAATTAACACGGATAATCGAGAGTTTACTGTACTACATTTTAAAGGTAACTTAAGAATAAAGTACTTTCATTACTAAGTAGGTATAAAAGTTGAGGCTTTATTGTTGTACTTTATAACGAGATTCTACTGTGGTGACTGGTAAGAATGTTGACAAATACTTTTGCACTTATGCTATGGTTTTGAATAAAATTTTGCTCGGTGTCGGTAATCAAATCATGCCTTTATACTTTTTTTTTGTTAACAAATAAATTTTAATAATACTCTGCATTTTCAAAAGAAACAAAATTATTAAAGACCATGAAAATATATGCAGCAATGAGGATCCTCACACCCAAGATTTGTATAGGGCCTTGATATTTGCTGGTCTTTAAACATGACAGTTATATATAAATAATGGATATTTATGGATTTTACTACTCGACTCGAATTTAACTCAAACTCGAAACATTTCTTGAATACTCGCTCGAACTCGACTCGACCTAAAAATCCTATACTCGCATGACTCTATTACAAATGTTTACTAATCATGTGAAAATGTTTTCTATCGATTCAACCTGTTATTACAACAATATTTTTTATGGATTCGAACATTTTTGAAGGGTTTCCGTACTATTTAAACGCAAAACATCTTTTAAACGTATGCCGATCGTAGCGACAGCTGTGGTGTGCAATGAATTATGATAACTGTTTACACATATCTAATTGGAATATAAAAAACGTACATGGAGTACCTTAAATATTGTATGCGTTCATAAATATATTTCTTCAAGGGTACAAATTTGCAAGATACGTGAATAGTCCCTTATATAACGTTATTGCCATCACCATCAAATATTTAACCTAAAACCACTGTGTGTCCTTAGACACAAACAAAACACATGCGCAATCCAACCTTTTCGCCAAAGATATAAGAAATACTAGACTTGCGTTACATAACGAAGCGTAACCGTTCGCATTACTTGATAGCAGTGGCGATGTAGAGAACTGTATTGGCACTTTGAAAAATATGAAATCACGTAGTTTTACACCACTGCTCACGAGTATCTAAACATCTATGATTTTGCTTTGGGAGAAAAAAAAAATAGTTGTTTACTGTTTAGTTTGGCGGGCTTTGTCGGCTGACGTTACGTTGGTTATTAAGGCTTGTACAAAGTATATGTTCCTATTTTCGATGCAGCTGTATATTAAAACAAACTAGAAGCCTACAAATAACGGAGGTCGCAACCAATCTTCTTGTTACTTGTAAACCTTAAATGTGTTTGGAAGTATTTTGAACGTCTGACAGACAGTAAATCCCTGGCAAAGTGTGTCTCATGTGGAAAATGTTTGAGATGCGAGTATGGTAGCACGTCTGGATTACTAAGACATCTCAATAAACATCCCTCTATAAAAAAAGAATTTGAGGATGCTAAACAATATGAAGTCGCTGCTGAAAAAAGGGCAAGTGAAGCAGACAAAAGAAATAGCAGCAAAAAAACAACTAACTTTGCAAGAAATGTTTAAATGGCAATCTTCTCATATTAGAATTAAAAATTTGCTTTTTTTTTTAATTTTCCCGATCCCGTCCCGTTTCCCGCGGGAATAATTTATTTTTCCCGAAAATTTCCCGCAGTACAAAAACCTATTCCCGCACACCCCTATACATAATGTAATCTATCTATATGTATATATAGTATGTGATTTCGGTTAAGTATCACTAGATGAAACATAGTGTGTTTGTTCCTTCATGAATACTTTCAATTTATTATTACAAAGTTATAAGTAAATTTGACAACCAATCATATCATGTTAATTTATGTATGCAAAGACACTCATTAAAAGCAGGTTGTAAAAAGATTAGTATTATACATGTACAATATGTAGAAAATTCAATATTTTACATTACATATTCTACAGTAGAATATACATATTCTACGCTGTATATTCTAGTGACCCAACCCTGCAAGGGGGAGAGGTTGAAATAGAGGTAACTATGAAACCGTCCCAGGAGAAGGTGCTCCGACTAGATAACAAGAGAGACTGAAGAAGGGAGTTCAATAGGATGGCCTAGGGTACTGACATCACGCGTGGATACCTTCAGAATTTAATTAATAATTTAAATATTAGTAGCAAATAAAACTGCAAAAAATTAATTGGGCAATCCATAACGAATCTGTTTTCCCCCACTCGTAACAATACATAACACAGGGTTATGTATATCAACTGAAAAAACTCAAACGTCTCAAAATAAATAATAAACCAAGACCAAAACATTTTAAGGTTCAGTAGAAGTGTTTACAACAAGTAAACAAAGCAAATTATAGTTCCCAGATGGTATCATATTGAGAGTAAAAAATGTAAATAAACACGGTTTCAGAACTAGGTACCACTGTTACAGTAAAATGCCTAACATGTTAATTACATTCAATAAATGTCAGTTTCAAATGATAAATAGTATTTTAACCTTTCAAGATGTGAACACAAATATTCAGTAAAATTTCCCTAACTTTCCTTGACTTTCTCCGACTTAATATTCTAATTTCTGAGACAAATAATTTAAAATACACCCTCCACCAAACTCATAAGTCACCTAGAATTATATAATAAAAATTAAAACTCAAACAAAATCTCACAATCAAAATTTTATAATGAGTATGACAATGCAATAAAAATTCAGCCAAAAAAAATGCTTTTACAGTCTGTGAGATGGCAGAGTGGAGCATGATATTTTCCCCTCAAATTACTATCACTGAGGATGCTTTTACTGCATTCAAAGTAAATTAACTGTAATGCACAAAACCACAATAAATTGATTTCTGAAGCAAGCAGTTTTAATATTAGGTTAAGATGTAGAACTGTTATTTGTTGACAGCTGGACTCAGTATATAAAGGCATCGAATTTAATGTCATTACAGGCCAAATTTATTCTAAAAACTTATATGTTGGGAGAGTGGGTAATTTAGTGAGACCAAATGATGGAACAACACATCTAAAACAAACACAGCTCTGACCATGTAACACCCTTACCTATCAACACTTTCATACTCCAGTTTGTTCATGTAATATGACTTCTTATGTTCAGAGAACTCCATCATAAAATTCTTCTGTTCATATTCACTTCCCTCACTTTCTTCATCTTCGTCACTCGAAATAAACTATTAAAAAAACATATATATTAAAGTTCTTACATAAATCATACAATTCATTCCACACTAACCCCACTAAAAACTTATGTTAAGTATTTATACAGACATACGTACATACAAATCAACAACCCATTTCTGCAAATAGTTACATTGTTTGACTTCTCCTTACTAGCAAGTAACAAATTATTTGTTAAATTACAAGCTAAATCAATGTCTATATTAATTTATTGGCTTCTGTGTTGAATTATTTTGTACACAATGTTTTGGCATGTTGTTTTGTAAACATTGTTATGGTCAGTGTAGTTATCAAATGAATATCTGGTATACTGGTGAACATGTATAATTTGTAAACCTGTACAAATATCAGTTTTTTTTGTTTGAATCGAATATGAATTTAAATTATTCACAATTATGAATATCAAATTTGAATAGTAAGAATGAGAAATAGAATCCCACATTTTTTCACATCACGTAACAACTTTGGAAAATTAGACACATATTACTGAAATGAAAGGTTGGTTATGTTAAGACAGCAACAATAATTGTATGGAAATGTATGTTAAAATCCTTAAATTATGTAATTCCTTTTTTAACCTAAACAACCAACCTTTCGTTTAAGTTCCTATTCACCTTATTTTTCACAACCTGCTACTCCACCTAAATTTTTATCCAGAAAATTTTCGTGAACTGCAAAATACCATTAATCCATTGCAAACTATTTTATGAAAAAAGTGAATTTTTTTAAATTTTGTATTCCCTAATTAGTGATTGAATGAGCACATATTTTCATATTTAAACCCTAATTATTCACGAGTTTTTGTTGTTAACGGCAGACCGGTAAATTGTATTTTAGTTCAGCAATATTGTAAACCATTTTTGCTAAATTTATCTTGCATCTTAAACCATTATTTATGTTTTTTGAGTCGCAATGTTTGTTTCATCATAGATGCATACAGCAAGTAAGCTGCTTCTGTGTCATATGATGTTTAATCTATTAATACAATCAGTTTATACGCCGTTGAAACTATGACGATTACTTCTTTTAAAGCCCATCTAAATGGAGTGTCTGTGTTTTGTGTTGTAGTCTATGGTATTTGGCATTTTTTTTTATTTATTCCCACTTCTGGTGCATGACTTAAAGAATAAAAATAATAAATTGTTTTCAAGTTTGAAATGACAAATATGCAGTGCTTTGAATTCTTTACGTGATTTATTCCATTACTGTTTAGCGAGACAGTAGCGAAAAAAAATTTTTGAATACTTTTTATACATTCAAAACATGGCTTATTTATTGTTCATGTTTTTGATTATGAAGTACCATTAAACATCAAAAAAGGGTATTTATATAACACAAATGACTAATCTCACTAGTGAATGTTGGTAGTATGTGACAAACTCATTAGGTATACTATGTCAAGTATTCGTGAGCAAACGAATATTCGTTATTTCGAAGTGTTAGTATTCGAGGTTGAATCGAATATGAATAGTTTATTATTTGTATTCGTATCTGAAAATTCAAATATTCGCACAGGCCTAATAATTTTCCATCAGCAGAATCTCTCTGATTGATCCATATGGGTTACTCTCATTATAATAAATACAACACACATATATGACTAATCAGCAACTATTATGTCAAAGCAAAAATGTAAATACAACTAAAACTGTCTCAAACGGCACCTTAATAAATTAGCATGAATGAAATGTAAAAGCCCAAATCCAAACAATGTCAATAAAATAAGGATCATATGAAAGACAAATCCCAAATAGATAGGGTGGCAACACACACCACATCCTACTAATATTATAAACGCGAAAGTTTTTAAGTATGGAAGGATGTTTGTTACTCTTTCACATAAAAACTACTGAATGGATTAGAATGAAATTTGGCCTACAGCTAGCTTATAACCTGGATTAACACATAGACCCCATATTAATATTAAATTCCATCCCTAAGGGAGCGAAAAAGTGATAATTTCATTTTATAACAGAAAAAATCATAGGTCATAGACATACAAATAGTGAGTGAGTGTCATTTCTCTGTGTCTGACACACGATCATACACATAGTAAGGTCTGGCAAATTCATATCCTTCTCCTTGGTGAGACCAGCCCGCTTAGTGGAGCTCGCGGCGGCTAGCAAAATAAAAGCGCTAATAACAGTTTTGTTCTTAACTTCGTCAATAGATAGAGTTGCCTTGAATTTTAAACGCACCATCGTTTGATGCGTTTGTTATGTCTTGAATTTTCGTTTGTTTGTGCCGTATGCGTTCCTATACCATTCATCCAATTGCGATGAAATTTTGGAGATTTGTTATGCGCATGCCCATGAAGGTTACTGAGACGGTATATATATATTTTTCAATAGTTGGAGCATGAAGCGTGTCCAAAAATGTGTTTATTTAATTTTATATAGCGGTACTTCGTCTGTTTTTGTTGTATAAGTGCACACGCATGACCTAATTTATTTAAATATAAAAGAGAGACAGAGATAGAGTGATATTAATATATATATATAGAGTGAGATAGAGACGGAGAGATAAGTTGAGATAGAGCGAAGTATAGAGAATGAAATGGGTTAGATAAAGATATACCTATAGATGTATAGAGCTATATATAAAAGATATAGAGATAGTGGGAAGTATATATGTAGATATAAAGAGATAAATAGAGATAGAGAGATACATAGATGTAGATGGAGATAAATATATATAGAGAGATGGATAGATGATTTGTATATGTGGAACTACTTCAAACATATTACAAAACAAATGTGAATGAGGCATTGCAATGCAGGCCGAGCATTAGCTAGATAATGGAATCATTTCAATATTAGTAATCTCTTATTTTTCAGCTTTTTTCTATACTGCTTTATAAAGTCTAAATTACATACAGACCAGGTAAATAACTATAGACTGGCAGAATAACGTCTGTCGGGATCTGAAAGTGATATAAATTAATTTTCACACTTGACATTCAAATTAAGAAGACAATTACTAACTACATCTGATTTCGAAAAAGGTCCCCTTCACCCTGTGTTCAGCTCGGGCAACGCCGGGTATTGCAGCTAGTAATGTCATAAAAGAGTCACGGTGTGTGTGTGCCGCTATAGGGTTGCCGCCCAGAACAGCTGTCGCAGCGAGTCCTCTCACACTAACATGACAAGAAAAATGGCTAAAGAAGTTTTACCAAAAAATTCACTGATATTAATTAGGCTAATTAAATGTTTTGAATGAGGTTCATAGCTGCTTCATATAGTAGTAAAAAAAAACTGTAATGTTTGAAATAAATTTTGAGAGCAGTAAATAAGGAGGAAATATTGCCATGTTTCCAACTACTGTGCCAGAGGGAGCCCGCGGAACCTGCAGTCCAGAGCGTTTGCGTGTGGGGAACCGTCACGAGTCATCTCACAAGGCAGTCTAGGCCTATTAGCTCCTAAAGGTAATTTAACATACTTTTCTCCAGTTGGCTTGTTTGCTTATATGATCATATATATTTTTCAAGACATTTCTTGTTATGTTGGTAAATGTACTCCTCTGTTGGCGATCCTACATGCAAGATGCCCTGGCACCATGGGAACAATATTATTTTCAGTTCTCAAGATAGGAATCAGACTGTGAGAAAGACAGAGACATAAGTTCAACACGGTAATGTCATAGCAGTGTATCATGGATGAAATATTTTTGTAAAGTGCTTTGTTATTTGTCATTTTTGAAAGGGGCTCTGGTTTTTAGCTATTGAGTCTTATATACTCATTATATTAGTCTTTAATTTTAAAAATAGGAACATGTGTCCTAAGTTAAAGAAATCTCACAGCTAAATGATTTTTTTTATGTAGTACACAATGTCATTTAGAGTTTATTAAAAAAAGGAGAAGAAAGTAAGATTTAAGGAACTTACCATGTTGTTTGTGTTCTCAATAAGAGCATCTAGTTCCAGCTTGTCATGAAGACCATTTGGTTTGTACTGAAATTTAAAAATAAAAAAATAAATAAAAATATTATAAATTAAAAGGTAACTCCTGTTCACCAGTTGCAGTAACAAACAACATTTATAATGTAATACATAAATGTGCTACATAAATTTAAAAATATTAACATATGATAAACTCACACTGTGGCGTTTGGTCTCATTTGGGCGACGACCAGTTTTCCCTTCGAAAAATTTGAGGTCTGCTAAAGTCTCTTGAAACTGCTCCACATCGTACTCTGACAACTTCTCCATGTACTTCTCAAACCCCTGCAGGTTCAGAGTCCCACCTTCATTGAGGTAACCTGCAATATGTGCAAAACTATTGTGTTACGTTGACATTCCCTGCACTATCAACTGCATGTCTCAAACACGTAGCAAGAGATGGCTTTAAGCATATGTCTCTCTACAAAGCAACCACTAAAAGAATTTCACCAAGTTCCCAAACATTAATTTCAACTTTTAAATGTTTCTGCCAGTATCCAAACCATGTAAAATAAAGCATAAGTAACTATCAATTTTATGCATGAGAAACACAAGTTAAAATAAATATTTCAGTATATTTGTGCTTACAGGGTTTGTTCGGAAAGTAATAGGACTGAGTTGATTTAAAAAAATTTATTGAGCCAATCGTTACAATTCTTTAAAAACTTTCAATGTAGGCTCCTTCTGCGTCGAAGCAGCGCTGCCACTGCGATCTCCAAGCATTGAAGGCGTCACGGAAGGCATTCTCCGGAATAGCCTTGAGAGCCGCGGTGCAAGCTGCTTGGATCCCCTCTGTCGTCTCTAAATGCTCGCCTTTCATCGGCCTTTTCAAGCGAGGAAACAAATAGAACTCCGGGGGGCCACATCTGGGCTGTAGGCCGGCTGCGGAAGCGTTGGGATGCCGGCCTTGGTCAGGTAGCTGTTCACAAGAAAGGCGGTGTGAGCTGGGGCGTTGTCGTGGTGCAACTTCCAGTTGGCTGCGATGTCTTGTCGAACCCGATTGACACTTCGTTTGAGTCTCTTGAGCACTTCCACGTAAAACTTAGCGTTGACGGTTTGTCCAGGAGGAACAAATTCATGGTGGACGATGCCTTTGATGTCAAAAAAGACAATGAGCATCGTTTTCATTTTGGATTTGCTCATTCTTCCCTTTTTTGGGCGAGGAGACGCCGGCGTGTGCCACTCGGAAGATTGCCTCTGTCTCGGGATCATACTCTTAGATCCATGACTCGTCACCTGTGATTACGTTATTCAAAAATTGGGGGTCACTTTCACACATGTTCAAATTTTCTTGGCACACTTCCACTCGCCGCAATTTCTAGTCGTCAGTGAGCACTTTTGGGACCATCTGCGCACACCTTGTGCATGTTCAAATGCTGCGTCACAATGTCATGAACCACAGATTTTGGTAAATTTAACATGTGGGCAATTAAACGAATACTCAGTCGACAGTCTGAGTTCAAAACTTTGCGCACACGAGTCATATTGTCGGGGTTTGTCGAAGTCGAAGGTCTTCCAGCACGGTCTTCATCGGCGACCTCTTCCCGGCCCTCCCAAAAGGCCTTGTGCCACCAAAACACACCACTTCTTGCTAAAGCATCATCTGGGTAAGCCTGCTTGATCATATCAAACTCTCTGTCGCAGATTTACCGAGTTTCACACAGAATTTAATCGCGTACCTCTGCTTTAACGAACACTGCATTTTCGGCTTGCACCACTCACAGAAACACGTCGAGCGAAAAAGCCTGTCCTGACTCTCCAGCTGCTCGGAGACAACTGACCAGCCGCTCGTTCGTTAGCTAGGAACCCCCTCTACCGAATCCAGTCGGTGCGCGCACGCTCTGAAGTACAGTCGCGGCAGAAGAAAATCAGTCCTATTACTTTCCGGACAAACCCTGTACAGTTTGAAGTGATAACATTTTTTTTTACAAATTTAACCAACTAGACATATTTTCTAAGCTTAATTCCAATATTGAGAAATTTATAAGTTCCATAGTGGCCAATAGACTAAGCATACAAAAAAAATATTTCAGCACATTCAAAACTAAAATAGGTGGTGTAATTTCAATACACAACCTGTATCAATAATACTGTTCAACAAAAGTTGTACTTAATCTTGAGTTTTGCAAAAAATTTAATACAATAATGTGAAATTTAAATTTTACTAGTCTTCACAACTGCTAGTAGTTATTTATAAGTTGTGAAATGTAATGAATTGGACAGCAAATAAAATAAAATAACTTTTTTTTCTAAAATAAAATCAAACAATATCATTGTGAAGAAAGTAGTATTGTCTTTGAATGTAAAAGGTTTCTGTTCTGTAATCCAAGGAATTATACTTATAGGAACTGAACGAAAATTTCAAAATTCAACTATGCCAAATAATTACACAAAAAGAATATGTAAAACATATTAATTTCCCTGGGCATTGCCGGGGTAGTTATTACTAACACTGCCAGTCCCCTCTCTATGGCACCGCCACTGGAAGAGCACACAGACCTGGCTGACACACTGGCAGGGTGACCACTCTTTTGGCAAAGTCAAATTCCAGGTTTTTTCCAGGAGTTTTAAGCTTTCCCTAAGAAATTTAATGTGATGTTACTACATTAATAATATAAGGCTAACCATGTTGGTTACATTAGAACTAATAAAACTACATTTACAGGGTGGCCACTCTTCTGGGATAATAAAATTCCTGGTTTTTTCCAGGTTTTTTCAAGGGTGGTTTTTATCAATATTTGCATACAATTTGCATTTTTGTTACACAAAGCACACACAATATGATGTTTTATTGGCGTTAAACAATAGACAACTTAACTATAGGCTTAAAAATTAAATCAATGAACTTGCTTAAAACAAAACCTACCACCAACAAAAAATTTATAATCTCACGTCACAAAAATTACTTGACACCAAACGCACGTGTTTTGCCTCTCTTGCGTGGCTGGCTAATGCTGTTCTTCCCATCCATGCTACCGATATTGATTTTAACATTACACAAATTGCAAATAGCGTGTGTCCTGCACTTTGGATCTTTCTCCACCCATTCAAACTCTTCCGTATATTTGTCATTGTACGTGGTGACCGAACTCGTTCACATTTTGATAGTCTGCGCCAATTACATGTTAGTTTAAAAAATTCAAAACAACGTCCCGCACAACTAAACTTTTTAAAAAAACTCGAGAAAAGTATCCGTGATACCGTGACGCAACAACATGAGCGCAAAGTAGAAACAAATATACATACAAAACTAGTGCTACCAACATGCCGTGCGAGAAATTACTACCACCCTACAACAACGTTTTCAGCCAAAATGCTGTTGCTTTTGAATACAGAAACATAATAAGTATGGAAGTCTGAATTGTTAACGGTTTCTTACGTACTACAAAAGTTTTTAAATGCAATATGAACAAATTAACTTTCACAAAATATAGCACACGAGCACGCTGTCGTGCTTCGACGGGTGGTGAACGTGATCATTTAACAGCCGTATGTTATTGTAACCGTTACTTCATAAAAAAATTCCCGGTTCTAATAAAAATTCCTGGTTGATTCCCGGTATTCCTGGTTTTTTTAAGAAATCCTGGCTATTTCCGTATTTCCCGATTTCCCGGTTGGCTGGCCACCCTGATTTACAATTTAATATTTAATACCATCCACATATATTATATTAAATAAAAGAGTATTACTGTATTACAGTGTTAAAAACAGTTTTTCCAGATCATAATTTAGTAGCTCTTGTATGATGTTTAAACTATGGCAAAAGCAATCAACAGCAAAATTTTACAAAGACAGCATAGGCATAAACAAAACAGAAAACTGTAAGAGCACAACTAAAATTACTTCAACAGCTGCCAGGGATGAAAACAGTTCATGCATGAAAATAATTATTATAAACATAAAAAAGTAAAATTCTCACCCATATTTTTGTCAGTTGAGTGCAATAATATTGGCTCCTAGCTTTAAATTTTTCATAGAAAACCTTTTCAATCACAGTAATCTGCACATAATGAATTTTGAGTTGTAAAAGTATATCCCTACTTGTCCTTGTCCATCCTATTACTTTTACTTTTCACAATGATAAAATCCCTTCAATACTGGCTGTAGAAAAAAATATATGAACAGCAACTGTAATGGTAAAATCTTATTAAACAGATATGTGTTGTTTTCTTATGGTACCCCTTGAAAAAACTTAATTATTAAGACACTTAAAGAAAAATAATTTTGGCACTATCTGCTAGTCATGTTTGTTCTAAACACAACATGATTTATTATTATTCTGTATTACATTCAAATGATGCCAGGGGAGACATGCGTTTGTTAAAACTTGGGTGCCATCACATGGATGGACATGTGTACCCAGCTGAAACTCTGTGCTACAGGTCCGTGACGTGACCTGGGTGCTATGCTCCATTCCTGCCCCAGTTTCTGGCATAGACACTCAGTGTCAGATACGCTACTTGCAAACAATAGCAGTTATTCGCTGATGGGCTCTACCTCTGTCTTATGATGCAAACACATGGATTGGGTAAACAATACTCACGGAGATCTGCTATTACCTGATTTATCACTATACTTATTCCACATTTAAACTGTACAAGAGCACAAATAATAATAATGCTGTAAAAGCACCAATGGCAGAGAATCAGTTTGTGTGTGGACCAGAGCACCTCGTGCCTGGCTTAAAAATTGTTTGTTATTACCTGGGTGTCTTTTTCATTGCATTTATTTTTCACCTACCAAATCTATATAGAAGTTAGTAGCAGTGAAACGGGCAAAGAGAATAGGGCAAAGTGAATAATTGTTCGCTTTGCCAGGGTTACATTTCCAGAAGTTAAAACCACATAATATTCTACTATTTCAATAATTATTGTTTCTTCATTATGTAAAAAAACTTTATTTATTCAAATAAAGTGGTGAAATGTTGCAAGATTGGCAGTGTTATCTCAGAGTTGTACTTTGATCTTGCTAGTTACTTAACTGCACTAAAGCATAGTTATGAAGCTGACATCACACCTCATGTGTAATTAGTATTAACAGCGTGCCGGTGAAAATTCATAATACATAACTTTTCTCTACTCTGCAGTGGTTATTGTTGTGCTAAACAAACACTTTGTTCCACCTATAAATATAAATACACTCGAGCCAATTTGATTAAATCCAAATATATACATATATATGTGTTTGTGTATATATACAGAATGTATCAAAATTCATGTTACAATGCTTGAGGGTAGAAAGCTCTTATTATTTGCAACCATTTTTGCCAATAAACATGTTGCCGGAAACACGTATTTAAGCCCCTGTAGCCCCAGGAAGAGTCAGTGTAGGCAACCCGTTGGGCTTTGTGCGAGACAGACGATGCTGTGGTGAATTACGTGTTTACGACGCCGGGCAGCGCTCGTGAGGACTGTACGATGTCGAATGCTGACCCCTGCCCCTTTTTACTTCCGTTGGTGGCTCCCTCACCTCATTTCTTCCTTTCGTGCCGTGCCATAGGACTGCGCAGCGTGACATCGCAGTGTCGCAGTGTGTTTTGATATCACTGGTGGTCTGTCGTTGACTGTTCTTTCGTACAAGCAAACTAGTGGTGTCATTTCTTTCGCTGTGGTTCTGAAAAGGGCGACGTTTTAGTGGAGCTCAATGGAGTACACGTTTAGTGAGTACACGGACATGCTGCTTGTTTACGGGGAAGCTAGACAAAATGGACAAGCCGCCCGTCGTCTGTACGAAGAACGATATCCGGGTCGTAGGATTCCAGCTCACACCATGTTTGCAAGACTTACTCAGCTAATGCGTGATACTGGTACATGTGCCGTCACAAGACCAAATGCTGGTGCTCCACGCAGGGTTCGTACTCCCAGTTTTGAAGAAGATGTACTTCAGAGATTTGAGGAGAGTCCGGATACAAGCACAAGGGCAGAAGGTTCCGATATGGACGCTGACAAAATGGCTGTTTGGAGAATTCTTCATGAGCAACTCTTGTACCTGTACCACCTTCAAAAAGGGCAACACATGGGTCCGGCGGACTATCCTCTTCGCATGACCTTTTCTCGTTGGTACATTCAAAGAGTATTGAGGAACCCCGAGTTAGCGGTTTTATTCAGCGATGAAGCCAAGTCCACTCAAGATGCTATTCTCAATTCGCACAACAGTCATGTTTGGAATGATGTCAATCCGCATGCAACGTGTGTTACAGCTCGCCAGGAACGTTTTTCAGTTAATGTGTGGGCCGGTATTGTTGACGGCGTATTCATCGGGCCTTTTTTTCTTCCGCCACAACTTACCTGCGCCGGATACCTCCACTTCCTTCAAAACGTACTACCAGGTCTTCTTGAATAGGTTCCATTGCATGTCCGACGTGTGATGTGGTACCAACATGACGGGGCACCACCTCATTTTTTTCTGCAAGTGTGAGAGTATTTAAACCAAACATTTCCAAACCGATGGATTGGACGAGCGGGCCCTGTCGCATGGCCGCCAAGGTCACCGGACCTAACCCCGTTAGATTTCTTTCTGTGGGGTTATGTAAAAGGGCTTATCTACGCTACACCAGTAGAAACGGTAGAAGAGCTTACACAGCGAATCATTGAAGCGTTCGAAATCATAAGGTCGACTCCACACATGCTCCAGCGTATCCGTGAAAACATGAATCGCCGTTGCCACCTCTGTGTCGCTCAAGGTGGGCGTGTTTTTGAGCTGTTGCTTTAGGCTGTCACGTTGTTAAAACACATGCAACAATTTCAATGTTGTGAAACAATGCCATAGCTGTGATTGATTTCAGAGTGAAATTAAAATCTGTGCCATGATTAAAAAGGTTATTTCTCTACTCGAACGCCCGCACATCCACAACTAAACACTCTACAACGGGTTGCCTAGGCCGACTCTTTTTGGGGCTACAGGGGCTTAACTACGCGTTTCCGGCAACTTGCTTATTGGCAAAAATGGTTGCAAATAATAAGAGCTTTCTACCCTCAAGCATTGTAACATGAATTTGATACACCCTGTATATATAATCTCTGAGGTAATTAATTATTTATTTTTATTTTGTGTTAAATAATGTAAGGTTTAAGAATCTGATTATTTAAATTAATTTTTGAATATCAATTTTTATATGATTTTTCAATCCTATTAAAAATGATTTAATACATTTAAATAAACTTATATAAAAAAATTCTACATATCTAACCATTTAAAAAGCCAGCTACCAAATTTTTAAACTTAAATTTGACCTGATATCCACCAAATAATATTTTTACAGTATAAAATATCAATCACATGGCATAACTCACCATTCAGAGAAGGCAGCACATTGATGTAGGCCTTGTACAGAATGGGAAGCGCACCTTCATGTATATGCATCAGTGGCAAGTGCGGAATGAAGTCGTTTCCAACCAAGAACCCCATCAGAACCTGTTATGCATAGAACAAAACACCACATAGTTCAGAGCTTAATTATTTCTTATTCTTGCTTGTTTCCTAATGTTTTATGGCCATTATTCAGTTCACTTTAAAAACATTTTCAGAAATTTGAGTACACGCAACATTTATAAAACTGCAGTGCAAAAGGTTCCATTTGGAGTGTTTGTTAATGTTTCTTCACTTTACATATGTACTCAGGCATAGCGGCCCTTCCAGACCATTAAGTCATCCACATGGCACTGAACCTAATAGACACACTGATGAAAAGAATAAAATGTTGCAATGAGAACTAACATTATCAATTCATAAATGTTAGTACTATAGTACTATTTGGCTATGCTCTACTAGCATTTGTAACCTGAATGACATTTCCCGACCCTTTGGACAAATACATTCAGGCCCTAAGTCGGCTATGCCCAATTTCGCACTACGTGTGCCCTCTACCAATCTTCTCTTATTGCGAACTACTCTTCAGGACCCACCCTCTTCTTGGCTCTAGTGCCAACTTTAACTACATGACACACAAACCCAAACCATACAGTCTCTCGGTACCATCAAATAAGTTCAGACCTATGATTCTTGGTGGGTTTTTTTTTTACATAGTATCTAACTGAAGAGAATAAGGGATGTATGTCTGTGGTTCGGTCTTTGCCATCACTTGAACTATTCTAAGCTTTCTCTGCCACCAAGGTTGTGACAGCAGGGTTCTCCCCACAGCGGTAAGTAGAACTCACCTCCCGAAACTAAGAAACTAAATTTAAATTTGTTTTGTTCGCTTTTTGCCCATATTGTTTAGTCAGTAGTTATCTTATTTTTACCAGTGCTCTGTTTTGAATTGAGACCCTTTTTATTGAATTATTTGTTTATTTTATTTTGTTACATGCCCACTAATAGTCAGGGACTTTAGTGGTGGGCATTACAAATACAAACAATGAACACAAATAACAAAATGAAAGGATAAACAAAAAAAAAAAGAGACCATTAAAAAAATAAGTAACATAAATTCCCAAGTTTTTCCAAATCAATGGAAAGTAGCCAAAGTAATCGCTGTTCACACAAACAGCCTAAAATTAAACATTTCTAATTACCATCCCATATCCTTACTAAGTGGTTTATCTAAAATCCTTAAAAAAAATTATTTTTAAATTTTTAAATTAATAGTATATTGTCCGATAATCAACATGGATTCAGAGCAGGAAAGACTACTACCAACTTCATCACTTTTCTTAATCCTATTTACAATGCAGTTACCAACAGAAGGCAAGTTGATGCCTGCTATTTTGATCTTGCCAAAGCCTGTTACACAGTTAATCATTTAATTCTTGGTGTTAAATATTCAAACTTGGGTATTCGTGAAAATTTAGTTAAATGGTTCTCCAGCTACTTACACAACAGATCCTTTTATGAATCACAAACAATATTTCTTCTCTGTTTAAGACTAGTTCAGGTGTGTCTCAGGGTGGTACATTATTGTCACCTTTACTCTTTAAAATATTTATAGATGATATTTCACAAGTTTTGAAACACACTACAAGTGTCATTTTTGCTGATTATCTAAAAATTTATAGAATAGTCGCAACACTCCAGGAAAGGGTGCCGTAGCTTCAGTGTTCCGTCCCCTTACATAATTATAAATTAAATTGTAAACCTTTATTTTTTATCCTAAGCGTTTTGTGGAATGGCAGATTGGCCAGGAGGGTTTTAATATTTAATTTTGCATAAAATAAAGATGGCACCAGATGACTAGGTATGTTTTATTGGTTTAGTGCAATGCTAGATGTAAAGTTGTGTAGATTTTGAGCTTTCAATTTTACATTTGCAGATAAAATGTACGATTGTAAATCCAGTCTACACCAGGAATGTAATACATGACAAAAGAATTATTGAATATAATGCTGCTTCTGGAGCCTAAACTCTTCATTATGTTTACAAATAATATAACTAATGTAATCAAACATTTCTTTGTGCGACTATAAGTGCATTTTAGGCACAACTATGATTTAATTTTTATAGTTTCCTTGCACTGAATTATAATTCTGAATGGAAATTTCAACAATTCTGAGATTTACATTAGTTTCCTCAAGGCTTTTGACCAGAAAAGTTCAGTCCCTAACCATCAGTAGCTAATATTCTCTTTCCACCAGTACTGTGCCTCACACATCCCATGTCAAGTGAACCCTGCGTCACGCCACTTTAGTTATGCACTTAGGCCGTGCTAAATTTCCTTCAAGCCCCATGCCCTAAACATTATCTGCAACCATGCAGTGCCACGGCGGTTCACTCTTATGTTTAAACAAGGTTTACTACATTTACTTCCTTGGCTTTGGCCCTATCCTCTCCCTTCTGGCCTAAACTACTGAAGTAAAGCCGCACATGCAATGCACCAGTGACTGTGCTGACTACAGCTACAGTCTTCCACTGCTCTGCGGGCCAACCGACGTAACTCGCAGCGGTCGGAATATTCTCTATTGTCCTTTATCGTGAGATAGTGATGCAAAAGTTGTGTAATGAAATGTAGTCACATAGATCACAAATAGATTCCTACAAAACTATTTTTCAAACCAATATTGAGTGTTAGTACTAGCATTCACCTTAAATTCTCCTTCTGGATTGTGTGTGTGCAACATGCAAAAATGCATACATCCGTGCTCTTCATTCTCAACGTCAACATGCCATGACGACATGTTATAACCCCACATATTCAGTAAATGGAATCTTTTTTTTAGATTAAATTTTACCCTCTTATATTTAACTATCAAAATGGGACACCATGACCTTGAACTATCAAATCATTCACAGTAATAACAGAAATAACAAAAATTATTAATTTTAGTTTGTTGTAACACTCCAGATCTCCCAGCTAGCTCAACATTTGGTCTAAAGTGCACATTCATAAACACTTGAATAAATTGGTTGGGAGCTGAAAAAAATATTTAATTGTCAAAATAACAATTACTGTAAATGATCTCAAACACAAACTGATTTTAAATGTTTTTTTCTTATTTATCCTTTACAAAAATTCACAATTCCGCTATCTTCCAACCACAAATAAGTACATGCCGAAAATACAAATTGGTCGCACAAAACTTCACTGACTAAAAATAGATTTACTGTTAGTAGGAACCAAAAAATAAATATTATTATGTACTGTTCGCAAGAAGTCCCATGGTTGCTTGCAACTCATGGTACAAGCCGAAGGACTCAGTCCTCGGAACAATAACGAAGATATTATATAATTATTTTGGGCTATTAGTGACGAATGTGTTCTAACGAATTCTAATTGAAAAGTTCAAAATAGGGTTCAAGTTCGGCATAGCCCTGACCACAGCCACAAAATTCTCTAATCACCACATAGTTTTATTTCATCTGAGCCACCGACAAGCACCCTACAGATGTCATGGCCACCTTTCTCTTCCAGGAAAGAAAAAGGTGCCCATGTGATGTAATTTCCACCCAATCACAAAATTACACCGAAAAACATCAGCTAATACTGGCATATGGTAGCAAGCACAAGTCATTTTTCTTTCGCTTAAGCAACCTCTGTCTTTCTCTAATTCTTACGTGTCTGACAAAATACTGCATCAGCCAGCTTTCACACAAAAAACCATAAAAAAAATACAAAAAAAAAATACGTAAACACGCATTTATGAATTTAAAAAAAAAATATACAAGCAATACTCAAAAAACAAAGTAAAAGCATACAAAAATGTAACTACAGTAGAGTTGTGATAATCCAAGCCTCGATAAACCGAGATTACGTGCAATCTAAGATGTAAAATAAAAAGCCTGAAGTGCACCAAGTCACCCAAACAAGCTGTGTACAAAAATCTATAGCTGGTTCTTGACAGATTGGCAACACTATGTCCAAGGTCACGTAGGCAACGGCAGTCTATCTGCTTGTAATGTGACCGATTCGTGCTCATTTTTGTTGTTCAGTAGTGTGTGTTACTACAATAGGCCTACTGTAATTTGAAACTTGATTGTCTTGTTTTTTTGTGAGTTATCATTTGCAAAAATGAGTGGAAAGGCCAACAGAAAGTTTGTTTCTATTAAAGAGAAACTAGAAGTATTGAAGAGAATTAATCAAGGTGAAGCTATAAAGAAGACTGAGCCGACTACGGTATAGGCGAAACAATAGTAGGAGACTGGCGCCGATACAGAAGCAAAATTGAAAGGCTTTCTTCTGTTAAACGTGTTGACATTTCTTCGTCCACAGAAAATCAATAAAAAAATTTGATTATGAAAGAACTAGTGAAGCACTTTTTTTGGGCTTAGTCAACAGCATCAAAATGAAGTCCTATTTCAGGTCCCAATCTTCAAAAAAAGGCTATGTTTTTTGTAATGAGCTGAAAGAATATGAAGAATATTTCACCGTGAGTGCAGGATGGTTGGAGCGATGGAAAAAATGAAATGGTATCAGCCAACTTGAAATCTGTGGTGAAAAACTGTCGGCAGACACTTAAGTTGTAGAGAAATTTTGCTACAATTTTCAATAGATTATTACAGAAGAAAATTTTACGTTAGGTCAGGTGTATAACTGTGAAAATAGGACTAAATTATATTAATCAGCAGAAGCCGATTTTGACGATATTTAGCTGAATCAGTGTTTCTACAGAGTGACGATACGTTTGTTAATTTTCAGCTGATATTATTGAAAAATGAAAGTCTCTGTCTTAACCTAAAAATCCACCATTACCATTTTCACTTTTCGTACTACTATATACTTTGAACATCATTTCTTAGCTACGTGTGCCAGTCGTACATATCAAACTTAAACATCCTATGTTTTATATAACGGTCTTGAATCTAATACATCAAAATAAATATATTACCAGCACAATAAAGTTAGATAAGAAAAAAAACTTGCTTTATTTAGAGCATGGCTACCACTACAAACAACAGAAAATACCAATTGCTTAAACTGCAAATAAATGTTCGTAATATCGTGACGGAGACATTTTTTAATTAACTTATGTAGTTTATAAAACTGAATTAAAAATTAATAACCAAATGACATAGGACTCACAATTTTTTACATTTTAAATCCATTTTTTTTAAACATTGTACTTTGTGAATGAAAATATTTCAGTTACCTATTGTTAAATAATCTTATTTTATATAATTACGTATTAAATAATTAAATTTTCCAGCCTCCATTAGTAAATTCATGTTTTAATAAGCAACAATAACAAATAAACAAAAACAAGCTAAAAAAAGAGTTAAAAAAAAAGAGGTTATGATCCATTCATAAAATAAAATAAAATATATGTGCATCTGCATTACATGCTCTACTTAGAATGAGTTATTTTTGGTAATTAAAAAAATTTATAAAAATATTTTAACCAAAATGTGTTTTCTCCTATATCGGTTCGGAATCGGTAAATCGGTGAATCAGCAACAGTTGTATCAGCATATCGGCAAAATATTGTGAATCGGTACAGCTTCTCTAAATTATAAGATGTTACCTTCTAACACCCTTGCCTCAAAAGAAGAAAAGGTGGCACCACGTCTTAAAAAAATCAAAAGAGAGGGTTACAGTGCTTGCTGCAGCGAACGAAAGTGGTGACTACAAACTGAAGTTAATGGTCATAGGTAAAGCTGCAAAAAAAAAAATCACAAAATCTGCATTGCCTGTTATTTACACCAATCAGAAATCCACATGGATGGACAAAACCATTTTTAAAAAGTGGTTTCTTAAAACATTTATGGCCAAAACATAAAAATAATTTGAAAGAAAAAAAAATGCCTATGAAAGCGATTTTGACACTAGACAATACAGGGTGTGACACCCTAATAAAGATGAACTCACTTGTGACGGAATCCGAGCTCTATTTTTGCCACCAAACGTCACTAGTCTGATACAGCACAAGGCGTATTAGAAAACATGAAAAAAAAAGTATTCACATCGTCTGCTACAGTCTATGCTGCGAGTAATGGAAGGTAAAGTGACAGTAAAAATTTTTTTTAAGAAAACCACAATGAAGGATGTTATTTATTGGATAGCTGAATCTTGGGATAAAGAGAGTACTCAAACCGCAAACAAATCTTGGAACAAAATTTTAAAACCTAGAAGTGATCAAGACGACCCAGATGACGATTTTTCCTTATTAGAACTCATTAAAAAGATTCCCGACTGTGAGAACATAGACGTCAGTAAAGTTGCTGAATGGTTGAACGATGATGAGAAATTTGAAGTGACTGATTCTGTTATCATCGAAATGGTATCTGAGCCAAATGAAGGGAGTGATGACGAAGATAGTTGTGCTGCAACTGTACCAGTGATGTCTCACACAGACGGACTGGTGGCATTGGAGGCAGTGCTACGTTACGTTGAGCAACAACCAGAGACGACCCCAAGCGATATCCTTCTACTTAGGTAGATGATGGCATTACATCACTGCTTTAAAGTGTTACTCTACTTTGAAACAGAAGACCTTGGACAGTTTTTTTAAGTTGTAAATGCTTAAAATGAGTGTTTCTTCTAACACTTTTAATGTAGGCATGTAGTATGTATCTGTAATCTTAATATTTAAACATTAAATTTTACTTTGTGTTACATATGTAGTTGAAAATTACGTTATTTTCCTTTCTTCCATGTAATCCGAGTTTTTGTTATCCGAGGTACTATCAGCCCCAGTCACCTCGGATTATCACGACTCTACTGTACATGAATAAACAAACAAGTAAAAAATTACTTCATGTGGCTCACTCACCATAAACAAGCAAACCATCAGGAACACTTAAAATGTATGTAACAATGTAAATTACAATCATACAGCATGCTACAAATGAACAAATATCTCTCAAAAGAATAAACAGCTGGTATTTAAATGATGTCAAAAAAACGCACTATAGTACTGTATATGATCTGACAACATAATAAACTATTAAAAAAAATGTTTAACAATTGGAGAGTACAGTATTCTGGGTTGCTACATTGTAAGTCCTTCCAAAGATTCAAACATACATCCATAATTAAAAACTACCAAAAACATTTAATATTAAAGAAAAATTTCCTTAAATATTTACCCAGTCGTCAATTATATTCTCCAAGTTGAACTCAAAAGGCAACTTCTCTTTGAGTTCTCCAAATTCCATTTCTAAATATTCCCTTAGCAAGGACAAGTGGAGTAGATAAAAGCTAGCTTCTTCAGGCGTTGATATTCGTTTTTGGTTTTGTTTCCCAAATTTAACCTACAAAACGAGAATAGAATAATACATAACTGAAGCATGGATTTTAAGATAATATTATACACTTTCTCAAAATAGTAATGTTGTAAACCTTCAAATGACCAAGAGATAGGACATTTGAGATGTAATCGGATGCCAACAAGTAAACACTAACTGCTATATCACTCGCAGCACACTGCTCTCCCTCTGCAACAAAAGCAACACCACCACTCGTGACACAATGCTCTACCTCTGCAAAACAAGCTACTATACCACTCATGGCACTCTGCTCTACCTCTGCAAATCAAGCTACAGTACCATTAATAGCACTGTGCTCTACCTCTGCTACACAAACACCACTACTCATGGCACTCTGTTCTACATCTGCAAAACACACTACAATCCACTCATGGCTCTACCTCTGCAAAACAAGCTACAATATCACTCATGACACTCTGCTTTACCTCTGCAACACAAACAACACTACTAATCATAGCACTTTGCTCTAATCTGCAACACAAGCTACACCACTAATCTTAGCATTGCACTCTCCCACTGCAACACAAACTTCACTACCACTTGTGGCACTGTGCTTTCCCTCTGCAATACAAGCAAAACTACAGCTCAAGGCATTAGTTTGCACACACATTATCAGCCCATTCATCATGGTCCAACCTATACCAGGCGAGCTTTTCATTGTACATCTGAAGAAAACATCCACGGTTTCCGTGTGCTCTGCCTGAGAATTCTGGCATTGAAAAAGTCCAATTGGTAAGGCTGTGCAGGTAAAGTTTTCTTAGTTTGAATCAAGTACGAACACAAATATCAAATACAGTAGAACCCCGATTATCCGCGACTCGATCATCCAATTCGCGGATTAACCGCGATTTATGTCCATCAAGTCCAATTTTTTAGTTACATAAAACCAATTATTCAAAATGTATGTAAATGTTAAAATACTTTGCAAAATGTATGTTGGTCAAAGTACTTTGACTCAGTTATGTTTATATACACAGAAAGTTTAAAAAAAAAAATACTAGTACATACATACGTATGTACATAATATTTTTGTGTTCCGTGTTACGTGAATAGATTATACACTGGTGCGCGATTCCACGTCTGCATGACCGGACTGTACACTCCCGCGCGCAGCACGGCGCCGTGCCACAGAGATTACCCGGCGCATGGAGACAGTCCATTTCATTAGTGTACATTGTTGAAGCGTGAAGGTGGTGATAATTTTATGTATTGTAACAGTGATCTGCATTCCGACGGATTATACCGTTGTGTTGTGCGGAAGTGTTGAGCGCAACATTTCATAATGTCATCAAATGAACAGAAAAGAAAGTGAGTGGTACTGTCCATCAACAGCAAAACAAAAATTATAGAAAGATTTCAGAGTGGAGAAACGATTGCAAACTTGCGACTGAGTTTAATGTCGGTAACACAACAGTGCGCGACATCATAAAAAATCGCGAAGAAATCCTTCAGTTTGCTTCACAGGCTGACACTTCAAGTGGATTAAATAAACGCAAGACGATGAACGAATCCACATTTAGCAGCTTGGACACTTGTTTGTTTGAATGGTTTCAACAGAAAATGTCGGAGGGTGTAGCATTAAGTGGCGTAATTTTATCACAGCAGACGTAATTTTTTTTAAAAAAAACTAGGTTTGACAGAAGAACCATTTTCCTGTTATATTACTAAAAACACCGTGAATTATACGAGACAGAGACACCGTTTCAAAACCATAAAATCAAGTCTCAATGCACTGGTATGAAAAATCTTATCTCGAAAAGAATTTTGAAGGCAGTCGTTTTGTAAAACAATAACCAGCCCGATGGTGTTACTGACAACAGAGCAATGAGCTAAGTGTGGCAGCGTCGCTTACGGGCGATTAAAAAAATGCGTGACCTTGGCAGCTATCAGCTGTCTTGGGCCCTCGGACTGGCGGGCGGCTAGTCACACACCTCGGTGCAACAACGACTCGCGTGCCCACGTCTCCGCACACGAAAGACTTAAAAACCACTGCTGCCCAGCACTAAGCAGTCCGCTTCTATGTCAACAACGCACACGCACACAAAGCATGTGTATATATGTAATCTCCGAATGTCCACAGATGGCTGTCTGTGGGCTAATGACCTTTGAGGCAAGCATGACTCGGCTAACCGCGATTTTCGATTATCCGACTCACTCGTCCCCTTCATTAACACGGATAATCGGGGTTCTACTGTATTTCACGAATTCAAATATTGAATTTGAATAGTAAGGATGAAAATTATTGGCCCATTAACATTTATATATATTTTTTTCCATTCATGTAACAACTACAAGAAAAATAGACAAATAATATTAAATTGAAAGGTTGGTTAGGTTAATTGCATTACAATAGTTATACAGAAAATATTTGTTAAAAATTTAAATTATTAAATTAATAATTTCTTTTTAATTGTTCATGTAACCTAACTTAACCTAACCTAACCTAACCAACCAACCTTTAATTTCGGATCCTATTCACCGTATTTTCCACAACCTGCTACTCTAAATACCATGATATTCACTGCAATTTATTTCATCAAAAAGTGATTTTTTTTTAAATGCTGTATTCCCTAATTAGTAATTAAATTACCTCATATTTACATATTTGAACCTTTTTTCATTAGTTTTCGTTGTTAACGGCAGCCAGGAAAATTGTATTTTGGTACAGCAATATGTATTATAAACAATATTTTGGCCAATTTCATATGGAATCTTAAACCATAATTTACTTTTTTTATATATATATTTTGTAATTGCAACATGTTTCGTCATAGATATATACAGCAAGTAAGCTGCTACTGTATCATATGGTGTTAAAACAAACGTAATAATAGATTTGTATGACGTTTAAAATATGACTTAATTTTTTTATATGGCTATCTCAATGGAGTGTTCATGTTTTGTGATGTTGTAGTCCATGGTTGTTGACATTTGTTTCTTTTTTCTCACTACTTGTGCATTTGAAAAAAGAATAAAAATAATATTCTGTTTTCAAGTTTGAAATTAAAATTCTGCCAAGTTTTCAAATATTTATGCAATTTTTTCCATTACTATTACTGAGACAGAAGCGCTGGGGGAAAAAAGAAAGAAAAAAAAACATTGATACTTATTGCATGTTTCAAACGTAGTTTATTTTGAAGTCCCATTAAAACATTAAAAAAGGGTATTTATATCACATAAATGACTTAATCTGAATATTTGTTATTTTGAAGTGTTAGTATTTGAGGGTGAATCAAATACGAATAGTTTATTATTTGTATTCGAAAATGTGAATATTTGCACAGGCCTACCAATTGGACTTATCCGAGTTCGCTGCATGGCTACACTTTGAAAACTCTCCGTTTGAGTATGTATTGCATTGCATGCTTTGCAAAAGTGAAGCCTGTCGTGGAAGTTAGCAAACTCCTGTGACTGAGCAAAGCCCCGATGCTTCATACAGTCCAATCTGATGTAGGTGATTGCAGCGAAGTGTATGCCCAGAGCAGTCCAGGCATTAGCAGGGGATAGAAGGAGGTTTATTGGAAACATATTTAGCACTGTTCAAACTCCTGATAATATTCCATTCCCACACAAACTTTGATTTCGCTGTCCAGCACTGACCATGCAGCCAGGGAAGAGGCTTGTGTGTCACTTTTGGAAACAGGCTATTTCACTTGCAGGCGTCTCGCCTACCCTCGCTGGTGGTGTCTAGTAACTCAAGTCTTGCTACGCACACCAGTGGCACACTTCCTACAGATGCCATTCTTGCACTCAGCTCACCTGCCGAGAGTGAAGGCAGGAGACCAGATTAGACTAGGAGGGCAACCTCTGTCCCTGTCAAGGCTGAAACTAGCCAATGTGCGTCGATCCAGTCGGTACAGCCATAGACAGAGGGGAGGGGGTCGGCAGCGTTGCAGGGCAGCAAGGGCTTGGAGCTGGGATTGAACTTGGGACCAAGAATAACGTGAGCGTTCGCTGTTTCTGTTCTCTGCGTGTTTAATGCTCAGGTTGGCACAGACACTGCACACAACGTTTCTATGAATGTGGGTACATGTGGCAATGGCAATGAGTTTTTTTCAAAAACTAATTAAAAAAGCAAATACAAAAAATAACTGACTGCACAAAGCAGGCAGGAAGGTACGGCCTCAAGGAGCGGGGAGTAACACGCGACTGGCCTGGGCAGGCTCTCTGTTAAAACTGAACTCCTGGCGTCAGAAATTGCACTAGCCACTATTTTCTATTTCATATCAGGAACATAACATTAAGTAGTGTTATTCAATTTTAAAGCATATTAAATTTTTCATACATAGCATTATTAGGTTCTATGCATAAAACTTAAAGGCTTGTGTAAATTTAATAACTAAAAAAAATTTGTGTATCATTCTGAAATATTTGTTTATGTCCATTCAATGTTTGTATAAATACTCCATTTTAAATGCGTAATAACAATTGATAGTAATACCATAAATGAGATAAACTACAAAGTAAATTAAACATTAGAATATTACATATTTTGTTTATAGCTGATACCGAGAACAAAAACTATACATATATATATATATATATATATATATATATATATATATAACCATCATTAATAACACTAAAATCAAACAGATTAAACATACAATAATATAATAACAATTACATATAAAATATGCTATCATATCATACAACTTAAAACATACATAGAGTGGCAAAACATGTGACAACAAAACACAGAGACAAACACATAAATGTGAAAATGTACAAACAAAAATTATTTAATTTTTTTATGTTTCCCCAAAAAATGATAAGAATACATATATATTTATTATTTTTACAACTAACACAAACTAAAATTATTGATTAAATAATTTTTAAAACAATATAAATGTTTAAATTTTAACAGCATTTCCAAAAGGTATGATTATAATACTGTTTCACGATGCGTGCCAGGTTCGGAGCGGGCTGGCGACCATGCACGGCCACTCACGTCACGTGCCGTCCATTGACATAAGGCATGCCGTGCGTGCCTGATCGGGCCAGATTACAAGGGTCATCGCTATCCCCCCGACCCCTTCCGCCTCGGGCTATTGTCACCTTCCGAGTGTTTCAGGGATGACGCGACACGTCACAGCCGCTCTAGTCTCTTCGAGAAGGATGCCACGGATGTACGAGCGACGACAACAGCCTCCGCGGGAGTTCCAAGAGTTTGGAGAGCCCCGTGAGTGAAGGGAAGTGCGACATCGGCGAAGAGGGTAAGAGACACCCTCGAGAGCAGCGCAACGAGCAGTGGCGGAACCGTGAGAGTGCGACTAAGTGGCGCGTGGAATCACTGTCGAGCCAAGCTCTAGTGGAAAGTGTTAATGTTTTAATGATCAGTTAAAGACTTATTTTTGTGGACAGAAATCTTGAGTGCAGTCATTAAATTTGCAGTCTAGACATTAGTAATAAATAAAACTGTACTAATTAATTGAGCTATCCATTCGAACCAAATTGTTTTCCCCACATATCATAAAATTTTAGGTGTCAGATGTGGGATAGCCCTGATTAAAGTATTTCGGATTAATACAGTATACTGTAAAAAAAATTTAGAATTTAAATATTTGAAATTAAAATTAGTATTGGGAACAGAAGTTAGTTTTGAGTGTAGTTGTAGTAAAGTTAGTATTAGTTTTTAGTAGAAAGTTAGATTAGCTTTTAAGTCAAATTAGCTACAGTGTACTTCACAGGACAGTAGTTATAGTGACAGGCTGGTTGTATGTGGACAAGAAAGATGGCTGCCGAAGAACTTAAGAACGTAATGGCATTCTTGGCCGAAATAAAGAATGAAATGAAGAGTAACCAGGAGAGAATGGAGAGAAGGCTGGAGGGCTGGATGACATGAAGAGAGAAATAAGGAGCAGACAAGAGGTGAAGAATGCCATGAAGACTGAGATTGAGGATATGAAGAAGAACCATGAAAAGATGAAGAACTGTCAAGAAGAGATACGAAACAAAATAGTTGCTGCTCAAGAAGAAATGGAGAAGTGAATTGACAAAACCAGACTTCAGTTCAAGGGTTAAGTCCAGTGTTTGAAGCAGCAACTCGCACAACAGGAACAACAGATAATTCAGCTCGAACAGGACACTGAATGGCGTGTAGAAGCTGTAACCAAGGAGTGCCAATGAATGATTAAAGAAGCCTCTGCTGCTAAGAACCGTAAGAGTTACTCCGAGGATGTTAAGTTGGAGGCCACTCAAAATTCAAGCCACCCACCTACGATAGTCAATGTTCGTGTACAGTGTACAGAAGACAGTTTGAGGCAGCTGCAGAAGTAAATGGTTGGGGCAAGGAAGAAAAGGCTACGGCACTTGTCTTGGTCCTGAGAGGATCCCCACCAGAGCTGCTGCAGACCAGTTCCAGACCATAAAGACTATGGAGTATTAGTAGAGGCCCTTGAGCTGAGGGATGGCAACTGACACATGGGCGAGGTGTATACAACAGTCCTGAAGAGACGTCAACAACAATCTTCAGAAACTCTCCAAGAATTTGAAGCCGACATCGAGCGACTCGTGCACCTCGCCTACCCAGGAGCACCAACGAAGTTCCGCCAGCAGCTAACAACCAGTGTGTCTATAGATGGAATCAGAGATGTGGAATTTCAGCAAACTCTTCGTTGGGCCGGCACTTGAGGAGCTGCGAGGCCTTGGTCTATGCTCTGGAAATCAAGGCAGCACGCAGTGCCTCAAATAACAAGCATCATCAGGACAAGGAGAGCTGGAATGGAGCCCTACAATGGAGCAATTGCCAGAAACACCACTAATGAAGTAGACATTCTCAGGGCATTGAAGAAGCTGCTGAATGACACAACTCCAGATAACCCAATCAGAAGAGCAGTAGGACGCCTACGGTGCAAGGTCTGTAATGAATCAGGACACATCCAGTGGGACTACCCAACACGCAGGAAGACATCGCAGCAGTATGATTGTCGGATAGAACACAGGAAAGGCCAAGTTCACATAAAACCGATGCCCTCTTCCGAAGACCTTGCAAGGTAAACTACAACTATTCCAATGGGGAGAAGAAAAATGATGGAATTGAATATGTTTGGCGAACAACGATAACCAACAGGGAAGATAAATGGAATAATGCCAGCTTGAAAGCAGTGCAGTGGCAAGATCCTGACCTGGCACCCATTATAAGCTGGCTAGAGAATGGTACTAGATGTCCAATATGTGGGATTTCTTGAATATGGTGAATGGGCTGCTAATGAGGGCATGGGAGAGTCCAAATGGAAAAGTAGTTACCATGCAACTACTCCTTCCAAAGAGTTTAGTGGCAGAGGTGTTGAAAGAAATCCATAATGGTATCTCTGGTGGTTATCTAGGGGTGAACAAAACTCTAGTCAAGATCCATCAATGCTACTATTGGTTGAGGTGTCGCCAGGATGTGGAAGCTTGGTGAGAGGATAGCCATCAACATTGCTGGACCATTTCCCAAGTCTAAAGATGGTAACCGGTATATTCTGGTAGCAATGAATTACTTCAGTAAGTAGCCAGATGTTTATGTACTTCCTAACCAAGAAGCCACTACCATTGCGGATGCAATAGTCAACAACTTTAATTTCAGATTTGGGGTACTCAGACCAAGGCCGCATTTTCAAGTCGACAATATTTCAGGGGGTGTGTCGGTTGCTGGGAATAAATAAAACCAGGACAAGAGCCCTACATCCTAGGCCGATGGCAGGGTGAAGAGGTTCAACAGAACTCTTGAGGAACACCTGGCCATGGTTGTGCCTGAGCATCAACAGGATTGGGATCAACACATCCAGTTGTTCCTGATGGCATATAGGTCTGCCATCCATGACTCCACTGGGCAGACCCCTGCGAGTATTGTGTTTGTACAGGAGTTGAGGCTGCCCTGCTATGTCAAGTTCGGTCGTCCTCATAAGGAGCCGAGCAACACCACTATTCTGTTTACTTGTATTGAAAGTGTTATTTATTCTATTATCATAATTTGAAATTTTAAGCCAATCTGCAATATTATAACTGAACCATAAAGAAATATATAAACAATTAGAGAAATAGTGCATCGCCATCATTAGTAGAATGCCTAATGAATAGAGAATCAGTTTCAGGATTAGTTAAAAATAGCATAGTCAACATAGGCGTGCGCAGGACTTCAGTATTGGTGGTGCCAGATTACACAACAGCCCTGTCATTCACGGACCCCGAGCCTAAAGCGGGGGCCCGGGGGTCCTCCCCCGGAAAAATTTGGATTTGAAAGCGCAAAATGGTGCTATTTAAGGTGTTTCCGAACAAAAACTTTAAATACACAGATGCAATAATTTTAACATTTTTTATGACAAATTATGACTTTGAACTTTATAATCACCAGGAAAACTACAAAAAAAAAATTTACAGTTTTAAGCTTTGTTGAGCCATAAAGTAAATTGCACAAATTGTTTGCACGGAATTCATGCTGGTGGCTTTGAAAAACCGTACTTTTGTTTTCTGAAGACGCCAAATAAATGCTAGAAAAAACATTCTCAAATGTTAAGTTTTAAAATCAACAAATCAAGGGAGTTTTTGTAACATACCTAAAATATGTAAAATATTAAAATAATAAAAATACACAAATAAGAGTGGGCAAAAGTTTTAACTTTTGGAATACAACAAAAATGTTTTGTCGGCGACTGCATATAAGTCATCGAGTAAGCCTATCCTTTTAACTAACTAAACTCTCTCTCTTTTTTTAAATAAACCCTGGCGGACGGCGGCTATGATTCCGTGCGCTAGTGGACACCGAGCGCTTATTCTATGTAATTCGAGGAGAACTATGAGAAGTATTTACATTTCAGAAGTTTCGTAGCCACGGCCCGCGTGTACAACACAAGTAATTGCAACTGGCTTGTTTCCGTGTGTATAGTTGGTTCGATTGCAAATTGATATACTGATAGTGTTATGAGCACATATTTGTAACTCGACACGATTGGAAAACATATTTTTTGGAAATAATACTGATTTTTGTAAGTACAGTACACTCCCTATTTAACGCGGTTGTCGGGGGACATAACATTTACCCGCGTTGTTGCATAACCGCGATGTTTCGATGTGACCAAGGTCAAAAGGCATAAAACACCGCCTGTGTTCTAATAGGTCGGCAAGCACGCACAGTTAGACGGTCCGCCTTTGTGCGGAGTTTGCATCCGCAGTTTTCACTAAACGCGGGTGAAAAAATAAAAATAATAAATTTTAAAGATAAATATTAAATGTTGAATTTTATTTTTTATTTTTCCGCATGCCGCGCACAGTTTGTCGCACGGCCTACGAGCGCGCCACACACCGCCATACACACGTGCGGCACACAAGCTTCTGCCAGTCTCGTGGTGTCAGCCACAGTATCTGCTTCGTCTGAGTGTCCGTAACAAAGTAAGTGCAGTGTGTGCGGTTACACACGATTCTGTGGTCAAAGTCTTCTAAATAGAAAGGCCATAGTAATACTTCAAACCGAATATGAATCGCAAAGTACCGAGTTTGATTGACAAAATAAAAATTCTAGATTTACGTACTTACATATAGCGTGTCTTTTGCAGGAGTATGCAGCAGATACGTGAAAAACGATTCTAGCATTCGTACAATATAAAATAAAGAATCGTCTATCGTGTAAAGTGGTTAAACTTTGTTATCCATGCTTACAGTAAATTATAAATGGTCACATGTGGGATACAAAAATTGCGCCAAAATAATTTTAGCGCAATCAGTGGCGCCGTATTAAAAAGTCTGTTAAACGTTGTCTTTACTTATTCCATCAAACGCTGTGTCGAGTTGCTGAGTGTGTGTGGCTCGGATCGGCAAGTGTTATATTCCCCAGCCTCTGGTTAAAGGTCGGGAGGCCGCTACACATAAACATTTCCGGGGCTTGTTTACTACCTCACGGCAAAAGTGGTACAGTAAGGTTCACGTAAGTATTGGACCACTGGAAATTCCTCGGCAAAGATTAAAAATACGCTAGCTAATTTACTTTACTATTTAATGTTAAAACATTATACCAAAGTAAAAAGATGAACGTGTATAATACAACGAATAAAATTACGTCTGTAGGTTCCAGTTGTAACAAAACATTTATATGTCTCCGCTTGTCAACACACGTGACCACGAGAAGTGTGCAGACGGAAATGAGTGAACTACTCAAGGTCACCAGACTTCCCCCCTTTCGGCTTAATCGCCCCTCTCATCACTAGCGCTTATATTCCACTCCTCCCGTCTACCCGGGTGTCTTGGTCGCATATTCTCGGCTCGCCTTTCCCCTCCCAGCGCTTGCCGTCAACCAAACCTATCCAAAATCAATCCCCAGCCGAGTGTCGCTGGACGGTGGGCTTTATCGGGTCCCCTGTCCGATGCTTTATTTGTGGATTTAAAAAAATGTTAAGAACTAGTGTTTCAGAAAATAACACTGGGCTGGATTGGACCATAATTTGAAAACACTACAAGATAGAGGAATAATGTACGGAGATATCTTGTTTAGAATTTCACTGCTGACATTTTCTACGCCTAGGCTTTTTTCTGCCCGATGCTTAGTTTGTGAGTTACAACGCAAAATTATCCTAATCGGCTGTCAACCATTTATTCCATTATTATTACAGTAGAAACTCGTTAATCCGTGACGCGCTAATTCGGGAATCAAATAATCCGGGACGATTTAAAAGTGCAGAAAAAAAAAAGAGAAGTAAAAATTGTCAGCGCTTAAAATTAACGTCACGCGGGCCGGCGGCTGGCAAACACTGCAAGCCTTCGCATGGGCCGCCAAACTCTGCAACGCTGTTTGTACCGACCCTTTGTGTCGTCCCCCTTTCAGCTGTCACATTTGTCACTCTTTAAACTTGAGGGGGATGTTCTGACTTCTGCTTCCCGTCTCCCTTTGTTTGTTTCCACCCGCCAATGCACGGCAGGCGCCTGGCGAGTGACGTGTCTGGCTGGCATTCCGCTGGACGAAGTGGGATGAGTGTGATTGTGGGGGGGGGGGCTACCCAAAATTTATGTGTGCAAGTTCAGCACGATCTTATCTTTCTCTCTTCGGCTGTTGTAAATGACCGTGAACTAATGGCTAGGCAGTGACGTATTTTTTTAAGCCGAGACTAATTCGAAGACGGTCCTTCCCGTGAACGGATTATCCGGGTTTATTACTTTTTTTTTTATAGGATTTTAATTATACGGGCATCGGCGGGTCCCAACTAACACGAATAATGGAGAGTTTACTATTTTTTATCCATCTGCTGCCAAGGCGCAGTAAGCCTCGGTAGATGTTACGTCACATGACCTTGGCCTTAACCCAGCTGCACGCCGGTGTCTGAGAAGCTTGACAAGACCTTACGGGCTTTTAATCGCTAGTCCGTGAAATTTGGTAATTCGTGATTATCTCGGTCCCGACCATCACGAATTAACGAGGTTCTACTGTGTTATTATTATTATTATTATTCATTTCTGATTGGGGGACATGGTTTGACCCGCGATATACCCGATTCCGCGATCTATCGGGGCGCGGTATACCGGGAGTTTACTGTATGTATTATTTCTGCTTGTAAAAAACAAAATAACGTTAACCCTAATGGTGGTGCCAAGGCACCTGTGGCACCTACCGTGCACACGCCTATGATAGTCAAAAAATTATGAGTTGAGACTGAAATCTTTCATATATAAATATAAATTTTTTATTTGGGATTTTTTCTAGTCTAGTCCATAGATGTTATTGAATTCTCGATTGCAGAGCAGTATTCTAATTGGGCTCTGGTTAAGGTGAAGAATGAACAGAGCATTGAGTCAGGTGTTGTTGCCAAAAAGTAATATATACTATTAATCCTAAAGTTCTTGATGTCTACTAAAAACATTATCCACATGCTGATGAAAATAAGATGCAGTATCTACTTTAACTCTTAGATATTTTATGTGTGCCCATGTTTAATGTTGTCACTAGCGCTTTGACAGTTATGGGTAATTGAATATGTTTTCCTAGTAAAGGTAATACAAAATTTTTTTTCATAATTAATTAAGTGAAATTATTGCTAGATCACCATGCTTGAACTGCTGAAATATCATGTTGAAGGCTTTACAATCATCTTTATTACTTTTTACTTTTGATTTTGTACAATTTAATGTCATCAGCACACAATAATAGCTTTGAATTTTTTTATTTCACTCATAATATTATTTATGAAAGTATTAAAGAGACGTTAGATAGTTTATTGCCTTGCGGAACCGATGCAACAGAAAAGCTTAAATACATTACCTACATTAGCAACTCTAACTGAAAAGTATCTATTTGTGAGATAGTTACAGAGCCAAGTTATGTACTGCTTGTCAAAACATAAATTACATATTTTTTAAGAATTAAGTTATGTTGGCATTTGTCAAATGCTTTACTCATATCAAAATAGATAGCATCAGTTAATTTGGTGTCTGGCGATTATACTGCTATGAAGATCACTTACATATGCCAACTAATTTGTTGGAGTAGATGTTCCAAATTGATACCCATGTTCTTTTTGTAAATTTCTGTGAACTATTTCATTGTTATGTAGCTTTTCAAAAGTTTTCAAAAAAATTATATACATGCACATTTATTTTCTGAGGACTCACAGTCACTTCTGACTCCTGGCTGTGCTGCCAATGGGATGTAAGTGCACCACCTTTTAGAAAATATTGAAGATTTTAATATCATCATTTAGGAATTCTTAGTTTACATATTAAATATGTTAGCAAATGACTTGAATACTCCACAAGAAACAATAACTTTGCTAATACATAAAGCATGTTACAGGCAATTTGATGTCCAAAAATTAACTCTCCCAAGTAAAAATGTGTCCTGGAATACAATAGTAGATTGCCTTGAGATATCTATTAAAGGTTAAGGAATTCTGTTAAAAATTTTTTAGGGACATTGTGACACTACTGATAAACTAATACGAACACAAATTCCTAACATTACATTGAAACAGAATTAAGAGAACTAACTTATTTTGCAACCTATTGTCATATCCCTTGATGATGTTCAGAAAAATAAATGTATTATTTCTAAGTCAGTGCTCATATGGAAGCATATTCAAATGAAAATGGATGCCACAAAGGATAAAAATTAATACATATATATATACAGTAAACTCCCGGTATATCGCGCCCCGATTGATCGCGGAATCGGGTATATCGCGGGTCAAACCATGTCCCCCAATCAGAAATGAATAATAATAATAATGGAATAAATGGTTGACAACCGATTAGGATAATTTTGCATTGTAACTCACAAACTAAGCATCGGGCAGAAAAAAGCATAGGTGTAGAAAATGTCCGCAGTAAAATTCTAAACAAGATATCTCCGTACATTATTCCTCTATCTTGTAGGGTTTTCAAATTATGGTCCAATCCAGCCCAGTGTTAATTTCTGAAACACTAGTTCTTAACGTCGCTTTATCTCACAAATGAAGCATCGGACAGGGGACCTGATAAAGCCCACCATCCAGCGACATTATCCAGCGTGACTCGGCTGGGGATTGATGTTGGATAGGCTTGGTTGACGGCAAGTGCTGGGTGGGGAGAGGCGCCGCGGCTGGGAGGGGAGAGGCGAGCCGAGAATATGCGACCAAGACACCCGGGTCGGCGGGAGGGGTGGAATATAAGCGCTAATGATGAGAGGGGCGATAGTAAGCCGAAAGGGGGGAAGTCTGGTGTCCTTGAGTAGTTCACTCATTTCCCGTCTGCACACTTCTCGTGGTCACGTTTGTTGACAAGCGGAGACAAGTCATTGTTGACCGTGCGTTATTGAAGCCGTGTTTTTGCAGTCAGTCTTGTTAGCCCTTGGTACGATGTCATAGAAACGAAAAACTCATTCTATAGCAGATAAACTGAAAATCATTGAGCGTGTGAAAAAAGGTGAGACGAAAAAGGAACAGAAACTGAGAAATTTTGTGGATGTTATTGAAAGTGATGTAGGGTTGCAAAGAAAAACAATCAAGTTAGGTGAAGATAGTGAACTGGATGAATGCCTTTACAGGTGTTTTTTAATCAAACGAAGTGAAGGTGTACCATTGTCAGGACCTATTTTGAAGACTCAAGCTGTGAAGTTTCATAACGATTTGCATGGAAAGACGGACTTCAAAGCTTTAGAAGGGTGGTTTTCGCGATGGAAAGTTCGTCACGGAATACAGCAGGCAAGCATCAAAGGCGAAGCCCGATCTTAGTGGGTGGGGCGGGGTAGTTGACGTATACTGTCGGAGAGGGAAGAGGTAAGAAGGAAAGATAAGGCGTAGAGAGAGGTAGAGATTGGAGCGGGCAGAAACACGGAGAGGTGGAGGGGGTGGGGAAGGGGATGTGTTCACGCAGCACACAGGCAGAGCATGAGTCACTTGACTGAGCAGCGTTGCTGCGTACAAGGCAATATCAGGTAGTCCGTTGTTTAAAATTCCACTCCAGAATCTTCCCATTTAGTGTGGAGCGCTTACACAAACTATGACTTTTTTTTATTTTTTACCATCTTTTACTGTACAGTATGTACTATATTAATTGGTATTTTACTGGACATCTGTATATAAATGTTTTGTTACAACACTTAAACCTACAGACGAAATATTATTGGGTAATTCATTGTATTATACAAGTTCATCTTTTTACTTTGGTATAATGTTTTAACATTAAATAGTAAAGTAAATCAGCTAGCGTATATATATACATATATATATATAATATTGCACAGACACCTGCTTATTTTTTAGCCAATATGCTGGATTCAAAAGAAAATTAATTATTACATATAAATTTTACTGAAGAAGAAAAAATCATGGCATTTATTTGGCAAAAAAAGGTAGGAACTAGAAATGTTCACTGCTTTCATTAATTATCAAATTTCAATCAAACATCTCACCTTTAAAGATTTTTTGAGAATGAGTAATGTCACAGTAAGAAGAATGACACTGAGAAATATTCCTTTATGTTAAACAGTTACCTAAAGCACACACTTCTTCAGCAAGTGGGTTGTATCATTTTGATTAGTGCATTCTAAAGCCTAGAGAGAGCATCCAACCTTGCATTTCTGATTAAAGCATTAAACAAACACAACCAACAGTGATGTCATTTGAACTGTTATAAAAAACAGGAAAGAACTAAGCAAAAAAAAATATTTAAGTGGTTCATCTTGATATTTTTCTTTTAAACACTGATAATATACAAGATTGAAGGAAAAACATGTTTTAGACATCTATGACCTCTACGTTTGGTGAGTTTTTTGTTATTGTACACACTTAAGTAGTATCATTGATTTTTTTTTCTATTTTAGCAATAAATATTAGTGATGCACCGATAAGGCTTTACCGATTACCGAAACGATACAGATAACCAACATAAACATCGGCCGATACCGATACAAACCGATTACCGATTATTTTATCACATTTTCATTTTGCAACAGCTAAATTAAACAAATAATAATATATCAAGCAATACTAAGAATTAAAATATCTTCACAGGCTTATATTATTTATTTTTATTCTTAAAAGTAAATATATCATGTGAAACACGCAGTTGACATTTAGTAGTCATAATTCAACACTGGCAAATTTGAATTTAAAAAAAACAAGCTTTCTTAAGTTCTCAGGCAACATCCTGTTGCGCTTCTCTTGGAGAATGTTTCCTGCTGAAGAAAACAATCTCTCTGAGCACACAGATCCAAGGGATATTATAAGATTTTTCAGTGCTGCCTTCTTCAGATGTGGGTAATTTACATCTTTTAACCAGAATTCAATCGGGTCTGTCCCTAAGTCGAATGTTGGCTGCTTCATGTAACTGTCCAGTTCTTCAATTACATTACCTGTAAATAATAAAATTACAAAATGACAAATATTTGGTTTAGCAATTAAATAATAAGATTTGTTGACTGTAGCACAGTGTATGTGGTACTTACCCCTAGTTGAAGCTGTTGTAGCAGCTATAGACTTATCAACCATTTTCTGGAACATCTGCCAAATTCCCTTCTGTGTAGCAGAAGGACCAGGTGAAGAAATGGCACATCTAGAAGTGCCAGTTGACTCAGAAGTCTGATCACATTTTTGCAGTGTCATGCTATCATTAAAACTATATTTCACTGTTTCAATGCTGTCAGGATTTTGGAATGGATGGTGTTTATAACGAGGATCAAGCATCGTAGCTACTAAGAAAACCTCAGTCTTTTCCAATTCACCAAGACGTGAGCCGAGTGAATGTTTCAAATCGGTTGCAAAAGATTTAATGGCACCTTTAACGGCTTTAACCTCCATTATCTTCATTTCCAGCATGTGATTTAGGCTGTTGACTAGTGGTATAGCATCTGCTACAGATGCTTTTTCACTGCTGACTGTCTTGGTCACATCTTCAAAGTATGTAAGAAGATCTACTAATTGCTCGGCAAGCAACCAATTTTCAGCTGTAATCTGACACCTAAACTTCGAGCAATTTTGGAGAGCAACCGTGATGGAAAGACGCTGTTCTACAAGACGTCGTAACATATGAAGAGTAGAGTCCCATCGTGTCGCAATATCTTGAATAAGTACGTGCTGAGGTTCGTTTACCTTTTTCTGTGCATCGACAAGAATTTTTTTGGCTGCTGTTGAATGACTGAAATGCCCTACAATGTTCCTGAATGCCGCAAGCAGTTCATGAACTGGACATTGATTCAGCAGCCAATCTTTGAGTACAAGCTGAACACTGTGAGCTAAGCATGGAATATTAGGCAGTTTGAGGTGATCTCTTACGGCACATTTCATATTAGATGCATTATCAGTAACAACTGCACATACTTTATTGCCTATCTCCCAGTCTTCAAATATGTGCAAGAGATTGTCTGCAATGTTTACTGCAGTGTGCAAATCACCATCAAAAGGTAAAACTTCAAGGCAGAAATGTACCTTCTGAGACAGCTCTGCTCCATGGGCTGTGACACTAATGAAATCATTCATCTGAGACGAAGCCTCACTTGTCCACAAATCTGTTGTGACAGCAACATTGTCAAGATTAGAAAGTCTCTCTCTAACTTTATTTTTCACTTTCTCATACATTTTTGGAATTACTGTATCGGCCATGTGTTTCCTTGAAGGAATGTTGTATCTCGGAACTGCTTTAGACATGAGATGCCTAAAACCATCATTATTCACAATGTCATATGGTTGCATGTCTACACATATCATTTCAGCAATCAATGTGGTAAATTCCTGAGCTCGTGGATCATTGGAATTGTACAGTAATTTCTTTTCGACTACGTCTTGCAGTGTTGGTTGAAGTAGACTTACTTTAACTTTCTTCTGAGAAGGGCCAGCAACCGAATGTTCCCTCTCAGTAGAACACGCCTGGCTTGTACTTTCTGCAAATGCAAATTGCTGAGGATGCCGTGTCTTAACATGATGCAACATGTTGGTGGTTGTGTAGCTTGATCGGCAAGAACAACCACGTGATATTACAGCACCACAATATAAACATATTGCTTTACTATCGTCTTCTTGGCTTGTAGTAAAATGTTTCCACACTTCACTTCTCTTTTCCCGCGTCGCCATTGTTTAAAACAGTCTCGTTTTCAGAAATACGCATTCGCAATAATAAACATTTACGTTTAAAAACACAACACCTTTGGAATACTTCCATAGATTATATGATGTCAACAAAGACGCCAATAACAGGAAAGTTAGCCAACACTGAAGTTCGCAAACATTTGGTGCTAAAGCAACCGCTCTCTCCTTTCGGACGTTTTCATTATTTCTCACTATGATCGCTAGCGCTGCTAAACCTGATCGTAATCCTAACAACTTAAATGCTGTCTTATTCTAAAGTTGGCAGTACAACTTTTATCTGTATGCAGGTATCTATGGTTCTTAGTTGCGTGTTTACAAAATAAATAGCGGCGGGAATGAATACTAAATTAAAATAGTGAGTGTGCGCCTAATTTTTTTTATTTAAAATCTGGCGTAAGATATGCGGCGAAATATGTTTACGAAATCTGACGAGAAAATAAAGGATGCGTAAAATACAACTTACATCGGTATCAGTATTTAAATAATCGGTGATAACGATTAATCGGTAAAATGTAATTATCGGCGATTATCGTTAATCGGTATCGGAATCGGTGCATCACTAATAAATATGTGCTAAACCTTTTGCATTAGAATTATCAGTGGACAACTAGATTAACATTTTTATGAATCAACTTAGCTAACTACATAACATTTAATATATGAGTAACTTGGGTGTTCTTAAAATTAAATGTAAATTTAGTTAGTTTTTTTTTTCCACCAGGATTGGTGTATACAATCATTGATCATTTTAAATCATATATATTTAGTTTACACATGGTGAAAATCAAAATAACTAATGTAATAAAAAAACTGGTTTCAATAAAAAAAGTTTCAACCAAGAAACCAGATTTTTTGGGTTTAAAAAAAATTCCAACCCTAGCTTCACTACATATAAAACTGTATTATAAATATGTTGGTGTGTACACAACCATTTCATGTAACCTAAAATGACCACCAAGCTGTGATTGACAAAGTAAGACATGTATTTAAACTAGTGATGGCCCAATATTCAATATTCGATATCGTAGATCGATAATATCGGCACATTTTTCAATATCGGACATCGGTAAATACTTGCGATATTTTGATAACCGATGTTTGCTCTCGCCAATAATACTTCTTATATAACCTTAACCGTAATTCCAAGCTTATTTTCCGTTGGCGTAATTTATCTTTCTTCACGTCACCATATTACCTAGTAATTCCAAGCATATTTTCCACTGAAACAATTTCAAGCCTATTTCTTCTTTCTGATACTGCAATGCATCCCGACGGTACAATTCTTCCATGTGTACACAAATCCCAGTCATTAGTGCATATTTATTCGTTTCAGATATTCGCAAATTGTTTTCGCTTGATGAATTTTCGAAGTTCATTAAGTGTACATAAATTGAAAACATAAACAAAAATAATTATGATATTTAATTTAGTAAGTGGTGAAGAAGAATAAAGTTGCTACTTGATATAACAGGCATTTTCTTTCCGTGTCGTTTCATGGTCGCGAACTGCTGTTCTATACACAAACGTTACGTAAGTTTTACAAAAGCTAAAATATGAAACGTGTTTAAGTAGGGCAAGTTGCAGCAAAAGTATTATGTTGGTTATACTGAGTGCATTGCCAACAACATAAATAAAGATGTGTGGTTTTATAAACTCTGCAGTACGTTTCAAAGTTGTATTGAAATTACTTTTCACGTATTTTTAACGTGTTTTCTCACCAATAAATGGAGTGATACACTTGAACTATGGTCACAAAATTTGCTATTTGAAGACCTTCCTTTCTAGCGTGTCGTTTACCGTGATGAAATTTTACAAAGGGTACAAAAGTTTGATGTTTTTCGGACGGTATTTTTCGTAGATTACAGTTGAGACACTAGACTAAGTACATGCAGTGACTCGTGATTCATACATTATAAGCAAATACACTAGACTAATACCGGACAGCTACAAGATTTCTCAATATTTCTCCACAAAAATCTGAAATTTGTTTCCTTGTAGTTACAATATGTTTTTTGCATACTGTAGGTAATACCTACACCAGAATATTGCTTTATCTGGCCTTGAAAAACAATTTAATTTTTAAGACCTTGAATTTAGAGAGCTTATTTCTAGGCCATTATGATAATTTCATTATTAACTTTCATTTAATGTGAATTTACAATATTTTACAATTAATAAAAATAATATACATTCACATAAGTATGTTTTATTAATATTTAACATTTTTCATTATTGTCTCTAACAGTACTCCAGAAACACAATTTTATAGAATCAGTGTTAGAAATGAGATAGGCCTATTATCGGAATATCGGGTATCGGATCGGTAAATTTGGAAATATCGGAATCGGTATCAGTATTGGGTTTTTGGATATCGGGCCATCACTAATTTAAACCACTGTTTTGTTATTTGGAAAAAAAAAATTTTGGAACCGCTTGGAAAAATTTTGATGAAAAATGAACCAAAAATCTAAGCCTGGTACCCCCCAAGAACATCATGGATACATTCATCACATTTTCATAATTCCTTCATCATTGTCCACCACATCTCTGTAGCAAAGATTCTGTAGCCATTCACTCGGCCTTCTGATATGGATCGTTAGACACTCGCTAGCTGAAAAAATGTGTGCCACACATTCACACTATTGTAAAACAACTTACCTCTTCGCGCAGCAGAGCGAAGTGTGGCTCGTGGGTGCACAGCCCTAGCATGATGAGGTCGGCATCAAGGCCGTACAGGCAGTGCCGAGTGTTGGGGTCGTAGTCCGGCCGGCTCTTCATGTAGCGGATGTAGTCCATGATCTTGTGCTCCCCCTCTCCAGGAGTCTACAACACAGCCGTGGCCTCAGAGTGACACATAGTGCTGTTAGGCAATACATGTCATACACTTATTTAAGTGATGAGCTCCTCATTTGCTACCCCAACTCGTCACAGACCACGCATTCTGAAGCTTACATAACCTACATCCTGACGCAGGCGAGCAGGTTGTGCCACGAGGTCACTTGTGACGAGACTCGCCTATGTATAACTGAAGTCACTGCTAGTGTTCAAGAAAGTCAATGTATAAAGATATATTACTTCTGCTTTTTATGTGAATCTAGTTGTTATAAATTAAATCACCACAGTGGGCATATAATAATGAATATACCTGCCAAAGAAACAAAGTTTGTTGTTTGTTGATAAATATATACTTTCATTGTAGTAACATCTTCATGCCCTCTATAAAGTGTTAACAAGCATTAAGGCTCTGGAATATGCCACTTTACACTTGACTAGCTAAACACCAGCGGCTTTTCATCACGTTAATTTCACGATACTGCTGATATCGCAATACTTTCCAAAAAATTCCCTTCAATGCCCAATATTTTATCTAAAGCAATAAATACAATAAAATATCACGTATAAGAATGAATTTATAAAAAAAAAAGGACATTTTTGTTTTAGAATTTTTAAGCTGGTAATAATAAAAAATGTTTTTTTTAACTATATCTGTCTCCCACTTAGATTGCATTACAGAATACACTGCACCCAATGTTGTCAGATTGATGCTATCCAGCTGTTAACATTAATACATTAATATTAGTGGTGCACCGATGCGGATACCGATGAATCGTAATCGTGATTATAGGTACTTTCCAGTTAATCGTAATTGGCATTTATCTTAACGATTACTTTGCCGATTATTTACGTGTTTCATTTAATCTTAAGTATTAACTAAAAAAGTTATTATGATAGAATTTTTTGCGATTCAGATAAATTATTTGCAATGAAGTGAAAAGTTTTTAATAATACGATACATACCACATTTGTGCAAAGTGTTATCATTACTCTGCCCGGCGTTATTCAGTTGGTTTTTACTGTGTAATATTTTGTTAGACCTTTTAGGACGAAATACGGTAATATTTATACATATTACAAAATTCATCTAACTCCGTCAGATCTTGATTACAGATACTTCATAAAGTTTAATAAATCTCACTGCCTCCAACAATAAAAAATACATTTTTCCTACGTGTTTGTTTATATTACGTCTTTTGTTCTGTCTCTTGTTTAGTGGCCTTGTACATTACCTATAGCCAGAGACGTAAAATAGATGGCACGCAATCAAAATACTACAAGCAGTTGCAGTGGATTCTATGACAATCAATCTTTTCGAGTCGTAGTAGCGGTTCAAAATCGCGGTCCCGATACCTTCTAGAGTTTATCACTGCGTTTTACCAACTCATTACGGGCGTCTTTGGCAACATTATCTGTTGTTGTGTTATTTGTGTGTGACGTGAAAAGTGAAAAAGTATTTATAATTTTATATATTCAGTCAACATAAATATAATCACATGCTAAAATTGGTTTTGTGTCGTTTTTATAATATTATAGTGCGATGGTGAGTAGGGAGGAAAAAAAGCGAAGTGTGGAAACATTTTTCTATAAACAAAATAAACCAACATGTTTACGTTGTAAAACGGTAATTTCTCGTGGTGGTAGTGGACTGACTTGGAATCAGCAGGGATACACTACAGTAGAGCACCCCTCAACCGTAATTCCCACAAACAGAACTCCCAATATCCGGAACTAATTTTCCAAAAAAATTAAAACATTACAAAACATCTCCAAAATATTTCCGCACTGGAACAAAGCGTTTTAGCTTTTGCCTGACTGTACATGTCTTGTAGGCATGCGTGCGCACGTCTGTCAGAGAGTTAATTATAGCCAGTCTTTCCCGCGCATTGCGTAAATACTAGGGATGGGACGATTCCAAAATTTTCGATTCCGATACCCGATTATCGATTCCTTAAAAAATCCTTTGATTCTCGATACTCGATACTCAACTAGTTAACTTAATATTAAATAATTCAAATTCTATTTGCAACATTTTTTTTTTTTCAGCTTTCAATACATATATGATGTAGCATACATCATAAAATCATATTTATCAAATTTGAGTACATAACTAAGTTATTAAAATTAACTCATATAAATGTTTACATCATTAGAAGTTAATGGCTCATATGTCAAAGGGGTCAAACTAATCTAAAATTTGTTTTGTAATACGGAATAAACAATAAAAAAAATTTTTAAGCTTTCCTTGAGCAGTATAAATTATTTTCGTTCATACAACTTGCCTAACTTAGAGAAGGGTACAAATTAACTAAAAAAATTTGTAAAATGGAACAGTAACAAAATTAATCAACAACTAGAGAACTAGCAAATGAAAGTGTAGTACTTGATTGTGGTATTTCGGCATTAAGTTACATTTAAGAAACACACACAAATTCATTCGTTGTTATTTCGGCGTTGTGGTAACGACCCAACAAAGTCTATAAAACACTGACCAACTAATCATCATCGTCACACCATTCGAAAATGAATGTTTGTTTAAGTTTTTCCACTTTTTGGCGCGATTTAAAATGCTTGTGCTGCCCCGTATGGCTGGGTGACAAAGTAAAGATAGTTCCCAATAATCTGCTTGATACTACGATGCTGTTCCAACTATATGCCAGCGCCCCCGGCTGACATGGTATGGCCACTCACGTAACGCTGTTCCAAGCTGACGTCAGTGCCCCGAGCAGTGTGCGTAGGCTTTAAAACTTTGCGTGTTTGTCTTATCTATCCAAACATTATGCCGGAAAAGAAAATAAACGCCGTAGTTTTGCGTATTTTTACAGTATATTTTTGGGTTTAATATTATAACGTGAGCGTGTGTAAGCTTTTGTTTGCTTTAGTGCATTTATGATTAATGTTCAGTGGCGGCCATGTTGCGGTGTTTGTTTACCAGTGACGAAACAAGTCTTTTACGTAATATTTAAATTTCCCGTAAAAACATTGCGATTTCGCGTTTTAATACTAAATTTCGTGGAAAAACGCTGTGTTGGCGATTTCGCGTAAAAACTGTATTTTACGGTGATTTCACGTTTATCGTCGTTTAATCGCGATCGCAAAAAGAACAGGCCCCTACTAATAAGCAGTGATAATATTTTTATAAATAATTTTTGTACTTTGACTTGTGTATAACACTGACCCAAGTTTTAGATATTGTTTATTTGGGGAAATATGACTGTTATATATGCATCTAGTCAGTCATAACCCCACTCAAAGAGTCGTTAAATAATTGTATCTGACAGATTTGCAATGTTGTGAAATGATTTTTTTTATACATGCGGGAATCGACTTTTATCATTGATTCTCGATTCTCGATTATTTAAGTAGAATCGGTAGGTATCGATGAAATTGGGAATCGGTTTTCCCATCCCTAGTAAATACACCGCTGGTTTTCGTGTCGGACGTGAATTACTATAAAGATGTTTATGCTATAAGTAGTTTTATTGTTTCACTGTCAAGTAAATGGAAAATTCCGGCCGACCCGAGAGTATGTACACCGACTCCCACTACACACGCTGACACACGTGATAGCTAGTAACATTTACTTCCAACGTGTGATGCTTTCAGTTTGTAGACAATAATTTAGTGCACAAATATGTATTATGAACATATTTATAAGTTAATATATGGTTAAACAGTCTACATTTACCTGTATTTTTCTAACTTTGTGTTTGTAAACGAGATGCTTGAAGTGTTATTCTTGTGTATGTGAAATGTAAACTGTGCGTGGCAGTGACTATACACACTCCCGGAAGTGTGAATCACTAGCACGTCAACACAGAAGTAACACAACACCGCAGCTGTAGTCCTACTACCTCCCCCGAACCTTTTCCATCATCCTCTTCGCTCACTCACGCACCCACCCATAGAGATAAGAAACACGTGCCTGCCAGCTTGCTTGAATGAAGGTCATTCAACCAGCCTGGAGTTTTACGACCCGGCACGTTTAGAAAACAGTACGTATGTAGATCTACATATTTTTTATTTTATGGTTTATTAACTGTGGAAAATATTTACAGTACAACTTTGACTGTACTTATAAGTTAATATGTGCAGCATGTAATGGCTTTTTTTTTTGCCTCCCTACTGCAACTACCCTTACCCAGAATTTTCCCATAACCGGACCTATAGACCCGGACCCATAGACCTCCCCCCAATGATTCCGGTTGAGGTGTGCTCTACTGTACTACTAACCTATGGAACCACATCAAGCGAATGCATCCTGATAAATTACAGTCAAACCTCATTAATACGAATCCGCTTAGTACGAAATTCCCGTTTATGCAAAGTACTTTCACAGTCCCAGAAAATAAGGTATGCTTTCCTATGTTATTCAGTACTTTTAATACGAAATACGGTTAATATGAATTACAAAGTTGTTTTGATCCCTCAAGTAGCTGTTAACGTTTATAAATAAACGGTTAATACGAATTTCACAGCCGAGGTCTAAAGTAAATCATGTCTTCATAACCGTCATGTAAACAAACGTGTCTCCAACGTGTATCCTACAGCACAAAATGGTCGAAAAACAAGATGAAAAGTTCAACTCTAGTGGCGATGTTAGTAACTAAAATAGAAAAGATGCCATGTTGTAAACGGAAAACGAAAAGGAAAACTACTCTATACCTTATTAATATTAGTCGTCGGAAGTGTACACACGTAGATGTTTAAACAATCTATGGAAAAAAGTTCTGATATTTTCCATTGTTCACGCACGTATGTCTTAATCTTAACCTCAATTTTGAGTGTGAGTTGTTTTGTAATATGACTGCGAAACATAAACGCAACGACCTTACAATGCAAGTTAAAATTCAAATTATTGAAGAAATAGACAATGGAGAGAGAACGAAAACTGAAATTGTGAGAGAATTAATATCCAGCAATCGTCGTTGTCGACAATACTAAAAAATCGTGAAAAGATTGAATAGGCTTTTGCGAGTTCGTGCAAATTATCAACAAGAAAAAGAATGTGAGGCCCAGAACATCAAGAAATGGAAGCTACCTTGTTGCAGTGGTTTGAAGAAATGTGTGCAGCAAACTTGTCTATTTCTGGACCTATGATTCAGAAGAAGGCAGACTACCTAGCATTGAGGTTAGGAATTTCAGACTTTTAGTTCAGCAATGGTTGGCTACAACGGTTTAAGGATCGCAACAATCTTGTTGGCAAAACTATGTGTGGGGAGTCGGCAGCAGTAGATACGACCAAAGTAAAAGATTGGATACAGACTGCTCAACTAATACTTGATCAGTACTGGCCTTTGATAAGCTTTGTAATGTGGTAAACAATGCCTATAAGAAAAAAATAGTGCAAACCAGAATTGATGCTTTTTTTAAACCAAATGTTTGAATAGAAAATTTGTCATGAATGCAAGTTTATTGAAGTTTGTATTATGATTTATTCTGCAAGTGTTGCATTGTGTTTGTTTTCTTCAGTGTTTACAAATTGTTATGCATGTAGTGAAGCCAGCTTAAACTACCAACAGTGTATATAATTTTCTTTATGGTTGTAAATTTAGGCATTTAAAGTTCAATCAATTTTTTTTGTAATGATATTCCAATAGTTTGGTTAATACAAACCCTCGTTATTACAAAGTGCTAAAATTATGGTCCCTTCAGGTTTGTAATAATGAGGTTTGACTGTAATGGAGAAGTGTGCTAATGTAACCACAGATGATTGTGATACAGATGGAGTTCCAAGAAAAGTAATGAAATTGGCTCTAACAAAAATAACAGATATCATGGAAAAGAAAATACTGTATGATGTGAATTACCCAAGAATATTAGAACTGACACAGTTAATAGCTGAAATAATTTGTGAAGATATGCAGCCTTGAGTGATAGTCGAAAATAATAGTTTCAGACGCCTCATGGCCAAGACAGTTCCTAGGTATAACATCCCTTCCATAAAACACTTCACAAGTACTGTAATTCTGAAGATGAACGAGAAAGTTAAGACCAAAGTAAGAATACTTCTTTCTCAACTTAGCCGTATTGCTGTTACGACAGACATGTGGACATGTGATGAATCATCCCAAATAAAATGACTTCATTAGCATCACTGTCCATGTTGTGGATTCACTGAGTAGGATTCATTTCTGCCTTAAGGTTATTCCTTTCTATGGGGATTCTAACACTGCAGTTAATATTGCTAAAAAATTGAAGCAATGTTTTGAGGATTGGGGGATTTTAAGCCAAGTGTGTGCAGTAGTTACAGACAATGCGCCAAACATGACATGTACTGTGAGAGATCATTTGAAAATGGCAAATAATCACTGTTTTGCACACAGTGTTCAAATTACTTTGAGTGAGGGCCTGCTTAAAGCCCTGTTCGTGATTTGCTGACAGTAGCAAGAAGGGTTGTTGGGCACTTTAGCCAATCAACATATCATATGTTGCAAAGACTTCTAGAATAGCATCTTTCAATCACAGTTGCACTTTCTCACTGTAGTAAGTTTAGTTGTAAGATCTCTGATGAAGACTGACTCCTGGCTGAACAAGTAGTGGAACTGTTAGGGTATTTTGAAGATGTCATAAAAACTGTAAGTGATGAAAAATCTTCAACACCACTAATAAACAGCCTTCACCATATGCATGAAATAAAGAAAAAACAACAAGGGTGCATTAAATCTCTGTCCACTAATTTAAAATTTGCACTTGCTTCACGTTTTGCAGACCTTGAGATGACAGAGACATATTTGTCGTGTACCTTGCTCGACCCACGGTGCAAGCATCATTCATTCAGGGAAAGCATCAGCATTGGAAGAGTGAAAGAGTGTGTAAAGAACATTGGACAGACACCAGATTATGTAAATTCTGAAACAAAACCATCTACTAGCTGTGTTCTCTCTCTTCCTGGTCCTTCCGATTCTCAAAAAGGAACATGGCAAATGTTCCACAGGATGATAGCAGATTCTGCAGCTGCTACCACTCAGCTTAGTGGTGAGTATTTTACTATTTTATATTCATGTACTGTAACATTAAGACTTAGCAGCTTGAGAATAGATAAATTATAAAAAAAATAATTAATGATAATTTATTTTCAGGCAGCATTCTGGAGGAGCTTGAGGATTATATGAAGGCTCCAACAATTAACCTACAAGCTGATCATATTCTTTTTTGGAGAAAGAAAGTCAATTATCCATATCTCAAAGAAGAGGCTTTCAAGTATTTGATAGTACAACTTGGTTCTGTTTCCTCTGAAAGACTGTTTTCTTCGGCCGGAAACAATTTGCAGAATAAGATGACCAGGATGTTGCCTGAAAACTTAAGAGGCCACTCCAGTGTTTCAGGGGCACTACACAACCCGTGTTAACCTCATAAGATTCAATGCTATTTTCATTTTGCTTATAACTAATTAACTAATATAGATTTAGAAATGATGTTTGCTTGATATGTAAGACAACGATGCTCTTATCAAAGCCCCTTTCTTCAAAAACGTGAATAAATTATGGTTTTATACTAATCTTTACTAATATGCATAAGTGTATTGTCTAGGTTTGAACCATAATTTATGCACGTTTTTGAAGAAAGGGGCTTTGATAAGAGCATCGTTGTCTTGCATATCAAGCAAGCATCATTTCTAAATCTATATTAGTTAATTAGTTATAAGCAAAATGAAAATAGCATTGAATCTTATGAGGTTAACGCGGGTTGCGTAGTCCCCCTGAAACACTGGAGTGGCCTCTTAAGAATGCTAGTTTTCCTCAACAAAAACTTACCCATTGTAAATTACAATTATTAGACTGTAGTTCAAGTTGTTTACAATAATAAATATAAATATAAGTAAATTAATTTACACTTTGCAATGACTTAATAGTGTATTTTATAAATTTTTATATTGTTACTAAAAACTGTATTCTCAATTTTACCTAATCTTGTTATTAAATTCACATGGGAATAAAAATTTTGTGTGAATTATTACACTTAAAAAAATTTGTTCATAATAATCGGTAACTGAATCGGTATATGCTGATTATTGCCCTCATAATCGGTAATCGAATTGGTAAAGTCATATCGATGCACCACTAATTAATATTCATATTTTATACATGATCAATAATTATAATAAGTTTTAAATTTTTTAAATTTATTTGTTGATTTTTCAGACAATAAAATAGTGTCTTTTGACAGTATTATTATAGTTGTATAAACTCTGAAAGGAAACTAATTGTAACAGTAGGTCAATACTAATACCAAAACATTACATTTATTGTGAACCATGGTCAAACAGAGCAAAAAAATTTTTATAACATTCTGGGTCTTGGTTTATAAGTACTATTGCAACATATTTCCTTATCTAGGTAAAGATGAGCTGCATCCAACTGGTGAGAGTCTTCCTGAAAATGCAGTGATGTGTTTAGTGAGCTCATACAAAAATATTGAATTAAATGTCACAACAGACTTCTTCACATCCCTGAATCTTGCCAAGAAGCTAAAAGATACGTATTTCAGTAGAGGGCTCTATGAACAGAGTGCAAAGAGAAGTTCCTGTACAAGTAACATCATCAAAAGCTTAGCTAAAAAGCACCTCAGTATGTACATACACATGATGGAAGTAATATGACTGTTTATCAAGGGAAAACAAAAAAGAATGTTCTGATACTCAGTACTGTACATACTGGGATTGAAATTTGTACAACTGCAGGTAAAATTTCAGAGTTTGAACATCTCCATAACAGCACTAAATATAGAGTGGACATAGTTGAGCAGATGGCAATAAAACATACAAACAGCTAAACCCACTGGTGCAACATACAAATATTTTACAATATTTTGGATTTTGCAGCCATCATTACTTGTGTGATTACAAAGAAACCAACGGAAGATCTATGAGCCCCGTTAAAAATTCATTTTGAAACTGGCTGAAAAATTGCATGATCAGTATGTACAGACTAGGAAAGCAATCAATCACGCCCTGTTCTGACTGCAGTAGCAACAACCATACAAACCAAGAAACAGTGCCTGTCCCAGATTTTAAGATAAAAGGGAAACAAAATTTAAGACACATATTCCATGTGTCACAAGTATACATGAGCAGGTGAGTTGCAGAACTATCCTTATCCACCAGAAGTGATTTTTCAAGAAATAGGAAAAACTCATAACTTAAGTAATTTTTCATATTCTATGCAGCTTCAATTTTCTGTAGTAAGAGTACAATAATAGTAGTTGACTAATGAAATATTTTAAAAATCCAGATAAACCGCCTTGAGTTATTCGAGATTGTAATATGGAAAAGGACAGTTTTGCAGCAAACTAGCGGAAAACGACAGTTTTGGTATTAAAACACGTTTTAATGGGGTAGTTGAGCTTTTTTTTTGTAAACTTTACAAACTTTAGCACTATGTACATAATGTTACACATAAAGCGGAAATGTTTCATCTGGAAAGAATAAAAGTCTACACCACTGGATCATCTGCTTCATCCACATTGGCACACTCTTAGATTGCATTTCCATCTGTATGCTCGACTTCTTGAGCATCAATAACATTTCGGTAGTATTCTAGATGTTCCAAGTCTCGCCAGTTCTTACCGAAATGTTTAGAAAGAAGATTATTGACATCTTTCAGTTTTGCTTTTTTTTTACAGGAACTGAGTGTAACAATGGTTCTGGATTAATATTGGCCACAGCCATGCCCCTTCTGATCATAGATGAAACAGTTGCACAATCTACTTCATAGTTGATTTGGGCTCTAACACGGACTGCACCATTTTTAATTCTTGTTAGAATTATCCTCTTGCACATAGATAACCGAAAGTGCCACTGTGATGTAGGCTTGAGAACAATTTGCACAGAAGTTTTCCAGTCAAAAACAAGTACAGTAGAATCCCGCTGATGCGACCCATCACGGTTTACGGAAAAACGGACTTATAAACGGAATGGTAGCAACAGAGAATTCAGGGTGTCACCGCATCGCATCGTAGAATACATACACGGGAATGCCGCTCGGGCAGTGTCTAGCCAGCTCGGTGCGTCCACTATTGCACGAAAAGCCATCTCAGCTGTCATGTTATCTTAACCCGCCCGCACGAAAAGCCGCTGTGGTAGCTTCTGCGTGAGCGTACGAAACTCGTTCGGCCAGGCTGGCGGTAGCGGTGGCTTGACGTAATACGTGACGTGACGCGACGCTTACCTCTCCCATCCCCTGCTAATTCTTCAAGGCTCATCCCTCCCAGAGCCACAAACCATGTAAAAACAACCCTCCCTTCCCTTTTCCAACTAACATTTCAACACATTCCCTCCCTTATTTCAACCTTCTGTGTGAGAAACTGTCAGCATCATCCTCCCCTCCCACACAGCGTGCGGCAAAAGCCAGGTTGTACAGTCCATTCTCTGTAAAATAAATATTTTTAGGGGCTTACACGACTGTCCTTCGCCATTAATAAATACTTTATAAGTTATTATGATACAATTTGTTTATTAGTCACACAGCAGTTTCTGCTGAAAAATCACTAATACCTCGAATTTTATTCAATAGAAAAATTTAGCAGGGCCGTAAATATATTTATTTTACTGCACAGTTACTTTTCCATCTGCATTCGAACATGTTTTTTCTTCTTTTTTTACGCTGTGAAGGGACGAGGAAAAGATAATTGCTTGAGCTGTCAAAATAAACATCGCTGACGGCAAGGGCGGGAGCGCATCCTGTCGGTCTGTCGCTGTGATTATCTACTCCAAAAACATGACACAGCATTTCAGGATAGCATTGTTCTTATATCTTTCGTTTATAGCCAAATGTTTTCTACCTGATCCACACAAGTTCCTTCGCCACGTTTTGAACGAAAATAACCACCAGCCGGCTAGCATAGCCGAACTCGCGTGACGCGAATTCATGTAGCGCGAGTATTTATTGGAACCCATTGTTCAGGGTATGCGAGTCCGAGGTGTATAGCATAATTCTACGCATTTTTTTTTTTGTTTATCTGCGCATGTGCGAAGTCAGCGATGTTATAGAAAAATAGCCGAGAACCAAACACCTGGTGACGTCGTTAACACAGTGAACACAGCTTTGTGTGGCCAGTGACACCTGAGATGCAGCTGGCAAGATCACACTAACCAGTCGCAAGACAAAGGCACGGGACCGGGACGGCAATAGATGCACTCGTAGATGCTATCAGGTGATGCGCGCAGTTTACCGGTATTGGCTAGCGTGGACAGTCAAGGGGTGGTATCTATTTTTAGCAGTCTTTTGTATGCCTGCCTGCTTACAGTACAGTGCTCGCCAAGATAAACGTGACCACTTAGCGCCCAACAAAGTGTAACAGACTTGTTTTTCAGCCGATTTAACTCAAATTTTCGACCTTCTCTGCTCAAATTTTTCACGGTTTCTCAAAAAACGGTTGTATAAATGGAATGGACGCATCAGAGGGGGGTCGCATCGGCGGGATTATACTGTACTTCCTTTCCAAGTCTCTTGACTGTTCCGAATAACTTGAAAATGTCAATGTATACTCCTGGAACTGTTTGCTACCTTTGCCCAAAAAGTCCTCTTTGGAGCCATCTGGGAAGTATACTTCAAAATAAAGCTATCCTGAGACACTTTACGAGAGGTAGCATAAAAGGCCTGATGGAAATGTCTGATATCTTTCATGGCTAGAGTTGCACATCTTCGTATCATGTCCGCACTGCGGCTTTCTTGGCAGTGATTTTGATGTATACCTGAAACAATACAAAATCATAAAAAAATTATAAGTTACTGGTATCAGTAATCTTTGCATTATTGCATCATGCAACACAGTATTATTGCAAAAATGCAGGAGTCCTACTGCATGTAGGAAAAGTTGCTTGCCACAAAGTCATACGGTAATTATTTTAAACTTATGAAAATTTTGTTAAGGACAGTATGTAACAATGGAAACCAGAACTTACAAAATAGCATGAGTAGTTTGTTCGTTATCACAGTATAAAAATATTTTACATTATAATTTCACAACCTATACATTGCATTAATATGAGAGGTTATATTGCTGTTACCTTTCTCGTTTCAATTTTTCTTGAGTCCATGTTTCCTTTCGCCGTGTTCATTTCCTGCCACTTTCTGTAGTAACTTCAGTCACATTACTAAAATTTTCTGTGTTATCCATCACAGGCAATAACAATGATTCATTTAGTTATTCCCACAAAACAAAATAAAGGTTACAATGTAAACATCAAAGTTAGTGATTATTTTCATAGAAATGCACATAAAGGGTAACCAACTGCATTATATTAAAACAAACATTATAATTACTGCAAGATCAAAAATAGTAAGAAGAAAGACTTATAAATTTATGCATAACATTTGTCATATAAACATTATGGCAGTGTTACAGATGGTTTTCATACATCATGCATGGTAAAACATGTAGGATAAAGACAGTTTTGAAACAAATTGTAACATACTGGAAAAGGACAGTTCTGTAACTTACTGGCACTTGGAAAAGGAGAGTTTTGCAACGAACTACATTTTTCAACTCACAAATATCAAAGGAAAAGAAGACTTTAGACACACAACAATTCTGTCTATACATGAAGGGGAACTCATAGTTTACAAATTCAATGGAATCTGGATTTATTCAATTTCTGGAAAAGGGCAGTTTTCCAACTCACCTGCTCAATGTAGAAAACGTCCTGCAAGCATAGATAGATCTGTTACATGTGTTCTGTGTAAATGTGTATAAGAAAACTACACATCTTGTAGAGGCATCAGAACATCTGTTGATGTGGCAAGTCTGAAGAACTGGCATCTGAGTGTGACCTTGTATGGAGAACATCTGTTTTTGGTGTGGTCAGATCTGAAGCAATGAAGTATGGGTGTGACCACGTATGAAGGAACCCCAGAACTTCTGTCTGTGTGGCAGGTCTAAAGCACTGGAGTCTGGGTGTGACAACACATAAAAAAATCCCTCTTGACCTTGTATGGAGGAACCACAACATGTTAGTGTGGCAGGTATGAAGCAATGGCATATAGGTGAACCACACATGCAAATTCCCTTTCGACCTCATATGGAGGAACCAGAACATCTGTCGATGTGGCAGGTCTGAAGCACTGGCATCAGGGTGTAACCACAGAGGCAAATTCTCTCTCGAACTTGTATGAAGGAACTAGAACATCTGTCGGTGTGGCAGGTCTGAAGCAATGAAGTATGGGTGTGACCACACCTGCAAATTCTCTCTTGACATTATATGGAGGAACCAGTACTTTTGTCGGTGCGACAGGTCTGAAGCACTGGTGTCTGGCTGTGATCCAGGAGGCATACCTGGTATAAAGGAACCAGTATGTCTGTCAATGTGGCAGGTCTGAAGCACTGGTGTTGAGTGTGTGACCCAAGAGGTTAATTCCCTCTCGACCTTGTACAGTAGAATCCCGCCGATACAACCCCCCTCTGATGCGTCCATTTCGTTTATACAACCTTTTTTTGAGTAATTGTGAAAAATTTGAGCAGAGAAAGTCGAAAATTTGAGTAAAATCGGCTGAAAAACAAGTCTGTTACACTTTGTTGGGCGCTATGTGTTCACGTTTATCTTGGCGAGCGCTGTATTGTAAGCAGGCAGGCATACAAAAGACGGCTAAAAATAGATACCCCCCTCTAGACTGTCCACGCTAGCCAAAACCGGTAAACTGCACGCATCACCTGATAGCATCTACGTGCGCGTCTATTGCCGCCCCGGTCCCGTGCCTTTGTCTTGCGACTGGTTAGTGTGATCTTTTGCTCACTTGTGGATACGCTTCTCTCGCTTGTTGATTCGGATTTCTCTTGGTTTTTATTAGTGATTGTGGACAACTTATTAAGCTTTGTTTCTTGGACGCCGATTTGGTTACACTACTGGTTTGGTTTTGTGAATAATTGTTGACGACACACATTTGTTTTTGGATTTTGATTTGGTATCATTGTTGGTTTAATTCTATGAACAATCGTTGACGACACACGCAGTTTTACACAGATTTTGATTTGCTTACAATATTGGCCTGATTTTGCAAAGCATTGTTGACGATTGTGACTCGTTTTTGAATTTACACGGACGTGGATTCGTGAAAATGAGTGTAAAGCGAGCCAGTTTGTCGCTAATGAAAAAATATGAGATTATCCAGCAAGTGAATAAGAAGACAATTTCGAAGACGAAAATAGCACAGCAATATGGCAATAACGCAAAATAAAAATCTGCATAACACGAGGTGAGAGTAAAATTTTTGGTATAAAACTGCTGCCGCGGGGTGTCGCCGTGTCATCGGATACATTGTGTGAATGCCCTTCGGGCAGTGTCTAGCCGAGCTCGGCGCGTCCACTATCGCACGAAAAGCAATCTCAGCTGTCATGTTATCTTAACCCGCCCGCACGGAAAGCCGCTGTGGTAGCTTCTGCGAGAGCGTACGAAACTCGTCCGGCCAGGCTGGCGGTAGCGGTGGCTTGACGTAATACGTGACGTGACACGACGCTTACCTCTCCATCCCCTGCTAATTCTTCAAGGCTCATCCCTCCCAGAGCCACAAACCATGTAAACCCCCCCCCCCCCCCTTTTTCCAACTAACATTTCAACACATTCCCTTCCTTATTTCAACCTTCTGCGTGAATAACTGTCAGCATCCTCCTTCCCTCCCACACAGCGTGCGCCAAAAGCCAGGTTGTTAGTCCATTCTCGGTAAAATAAATATTTTTATGGGCTTATACAACTGTTCTTCGCTGTTAATAAATACTTTATAAGTTATTATGATACAATTTGTTTATTAGTCACACAGCAGTTTCTGCTGAAAAATCACTAATAACCTCGAATTTTATTCAATAGAAAAATTTAGCAGGGCCGTAAATATATTTATTTTACTGCCTAGTTACTTTTCCATCTGCATTCCAAAGTGTTTTTTTCTTTTTTTTTTTTATGCTCTGAAAGGACATGGAAAAGATAATTGCCTTGAGCTGTGAAAATTAACATCGCTGACGGCAATGGCGGGAGCGCATCCTGTCGGTCTGTCGCTGTGATTATCTACTCAAAAAACATGACACAGCATTTCAGGATAGCATTGTTCTTATATCTTTCGTTTATAGCCAAATGTTTTCAACCTGATCCATACAAGTTCCTTCGCCACGTTTTGAATGAAAATAACCACCAGCAGGCTAGCATAGCCGAACTCGCGTGACGCAAATTCACATAGCGCGAGTATTTATCGGAACCCATTGTTCGGGGTATGCGAGTCCGAGGTGTAATATGAATTTAAAAAGTTGTCTTTTTTACACCAAAGACTATTTGAATATGAAATCTATGCAAACAAAGGCGATTTTTTAATGTATTTGGATATATTGGGGGAGGGGGGTTAAAAATTGGCCCGAATTCTCTATTGCGACCATTCCGTTTATAAGTCCATTTTTCTGGAAACCGTGAGGGGTCGCATCAGCGGGATTCTACTGTATAAAGGAACCAGAACGTCCGTTGGTGTGGCAGGTCTGAAGCACTGGCATATGGGTGAGACCCAGGAGGAAAATTTCCTCTTGACCTCGAATAGAGGAACCAAATGTCTGTTTGAATGGCAGGGCAGCCAGCCTGCATCAATGATGCGAGTATGTTAAGGTGGAGAGTCCAGCTGGTCAATGCAAGGTGTCAGATTGTGACACAAGCATTAGATATAAACAGAATGACATTTTCAGGATGAAGACAAGTTGGGCAAATACTTATGACATTATCATCTGTAAAGAATTATAATACTTCAGTACAATTTTCCTCACCGGTACCTCATCTGACAACATGGTTCAAAAACATAATTTTGTAAATTGGCACATGTGTTCGGAATAAAGAAAGTCTTACCTCGTGACCTGACAGAATCACTTTGCAGTTCCGCCACAGTCTATCTGTAGATATTTTGAAGGCAATGAAGTTCTTGAGCTGTTCATGAAGTCTAGCCATGAACACCGTTCCTGGTGTAATGCAGTTTGAATCAAAGCGCTCTTCTGACGGCAGCTCTTCCCCACTCTCCTTTGCCCTCTTTTCTAATACTTCTGCTTCTTTGGCTGAACGAAACCTTCCAACACAACAAACACTTACTATGATTTGCCATTCACAACAGCTAAATTTAAAAAAACTGGTAATATAATACAGTAGGGCCCCGGTTATCCGAGCCCCGACTAACCGAGTTCCGGTTTAACCGAGGCGCAAAAAAAAAAAAATTAAAAAATATATTTATTTAAGACGGCGCCATGGATGCCGGGCGCCCGGCGACAGTGTTTGTACTCTGTACAGTACCGTAGTGAGCGAGCGGTGGAGTGGGGTGACCGCTGCTACTGTGCCAAGGTCATTGCCACCCCCCTCGCTCTCCCACCACACTGCACGTACGCAGTCTAAAGCGCTTTGGCTGAGTCAGTGTCTTCTCACAGTCTTGGTTGGTATTAGTCCCGCTGTTACTCGAACGGTATTCTGACATTTTGTGCTGTGTTACTGTGGTGTTTTCATTATGAGCTCTTCACGTAAAAGAACTGTTGTGAGTTTAGAGACTAAACTAAAGGCTATTAAAAGACTAGACAAAGGGGAAACGATAAAAAGAGTGGCTGCAGATTTAGGTGTTGGTGAGGTAACGGTTGGTGATTGGAGAAGAAAACGGGCTGATATTGAAAAGTGGTGTTCGCAAAAGGACAACGAAAATGACAGCAAACGAAAAACAATGAAAACTGGTGAGTTTGAAAAAACATCAAGTGCCCTTTTTATGTGGTTTACCCAATTACGGAGCAAAGGAAGTCCCGTCAGTGGGCCTTTGTTACAAGAAAAAGCTAGTGAATTCCACAAGTTTAAAGATGGAGAAGAGGAGTTTACTGCAAGCAGAGGATGGCTGCATCGCTGGAAAACCAGGTATGGAATTAGAGAGCTTAATATTTCAGGCGAAAAACTATCATCCGATCATGAAATTGTTGTATCGTTCAAGGACCAGTTTAAAGCTTTGATTGACCAGGAAAATTTGTCGCTTCAGCAGATTTTTAATTGTGATGAAACGGGATTAAATTACCGTATGCTTCCAACAAAAACACTTGCCTCCAAACAAGAAGCTTCTGCTCCGGGGTTCAAGAAATCAAAAGACAGAGTTACACTTTTGGCTTGTTCAAATGCTACCGGAGACTGCAAACTAAAGTTATTGCTCATAGGGAAATCTGCTAAGCCTAGAGCGTTTAAAAACATTTCCATTTCTAGCCTCCCCGTTTTGTACAAAAACCAAAAAAGTGCTTGGATGGATTCCAAAATTTTCAAAGAGTGGTTTTTTGATAGCTTTGTGCCTCAAGTCGAAAAATATTTGGCAGAAAACAATCTCCCTCGCAAAGCTCTTATGCTTATGGACAATTGTCCTGCTCATCCCGACACGGAAGAAATGGTTTCTGGCGAAATCAAGACAATGTTTTTGCCCCCTAACGTAACCCCACTTATCCAGCCCATGGACCAAGGGGTGTTGGAAAACCTTAAGAGAAATTATAAAAGAAGACTTTTAAAACTGCTCATAAAGGAAATTGATGAAGGAAACGAAGTTTTGCATACTCTAAAAGCCATCACAATGAAAGATGTTGTATACATGACAGCCGAGTCCTGGGAGGAAGTTAAAAGCTCTACCCTTGAAAGATCCTGGAGAAAGCTGTATAGTGTTGATGTTCAAGAAGCCGCAACCTCGGAAAATGAAAATGCTGATGACTCTATCGTAAGCCTGGTGCAAAGAATCCCATCTGACAAGGCTATTACTACAGACGACGTGGAAGAATGGATTAATGCGGACGAACAATATGAAGTCACAGATGACATGATTGTCGAGACAGTCAATGATGAGGCACAAAACGCCGAAGAGGTGAGTGATGAAGATGAGCCGATGGAACAGACTGAAAATAAAATAAGTCACGCCGAGGGCTTCAAAGCCATACAAAGTGCTATAGACTATTTGGAGCAACAGGCAGAAACAACTTCGACGGATCTTCTGCTGCTTCGTCGACTTCGAGAAACAGCTGCAAAGAAGCGGGCCAGTTCAGTAAAGCAGAAAACTCTGATGAACTTTTTTAAGAAGTAGGCTTAGTTTTAAAGTTAAATTTTTATTGATAAAGTACTGTACAGTACCAGTACAAAACTGTTTTTAATACTGTTATTAAGTGTGTTATTCTTAAGTGTATATTTTCATATTTACCATTGACCTTGTTTTATATTTATAGGCTGGATTTTATTAACTAAAACTGTATTTTTAGTGGGTTTCATAATAAAGTGAACTTAATATGTTACTGTAATTCAATTTTACGTCTTTATTTATTACTGTATCAACCCCAAAATGTCTTTGTAACGCCCGTAACACAGACCAGCGGCCCAAAATGCACACGCTATCATTGATTTCAATGGCGGCACGGGACGCTCTCGTTCGCCGCTCTGTCTGCCCGTGTTATCCGAGTTTCTGGTTATCCGAGGGTCCTCTGGTCCACATTAGCTCGGATAATCGGGGCTCTACTGTAGCCTAAATAAATCATCATTTTGGCTCTTTCTTCGAAGAATCTTAAGCCAATGGTAAGCAATAAGAGTATAATTTTGAGAGGTCAAGTCCAAGGAAGACATAGGTCTAGAAAGTACCCAGTTCATAAACAGTATAGACTGGCAGTAAAATAAATAAAAAATATATTTGTCCACTGAATGATCTCCGTACACAAAAATAATAATAATAAACCAATTAAGGTGTCATAACTGTTGCACCAAAAAAATAAAAATATTAAAAAAAATATATGAGCTCACCTTCGTCCTCTCTGTTGATTCATCTTAGCTCTGGGAGCAACTCCATCTACAGCCATAAAAAATAACCTCTGAGGCTGGATCATGCGGAAGAGAACCTGCATAAACACCACATGTTTTACTACATATACAGTCATAACTACATTTATACTTCAAATACCAATGACTGTACAATTATAATAATACAAATTATTTCATGTGCAAATACCACAATCATATTATTTTATTAAATTTAATTCACCATTATTAGTGCTAAAATGTTATCACTAAAAACTAACATTATATGCACAACAAAAAATAAAATTTGTCACACCAAAATGAAAAATAAATTTTCTTTTGGGATTCTTCTTTTACTAAATGCACATTTTTTGCAGTAAATCATTATTTGTCAGTAATGAAGAAACAATTGGATGTGTTTCTGATACTGTCAGAGCTTATCCAGCCGTGTTGGCAGTGCTGATTCCATGCGAGGACTTGAAAGGGCAAGAGACCAATTCCAATGATGAACTCTGCAACTATTTTCTCTGCACTTTAGCCAACATGAAAAGCTATTAATGTAATGGGTAGTTGCAACATTATATATAAGGCATTATCTCACTTTAACTACTTTATTCATAGTTTGATTAAACAAATTCACCTTTGGGTTTTGAGCAATGAACAAAATTAATTGTGAACTACAGGATGAAGTAAATGACCCGGTGGTTAAAAATAATAATCTCTGATTGACTAAGCATGAGCTTACATGTCCAGAATATGAACTGACTATATATAGGATGTACCGTAACACAATATATTTTATATGTGACTGCTAATATTACTCTCATATTACTTGACTGCCTTAGACTTCAGAGCAATGATTAAACAAGTATATTAAAAGTACATCACACTGATCAGCAAAACTATGTATGATGTAATAGATCAAAATACTGTGGTTCTTTCAGGGAAAAAGCAACATATATGTTCAAATAAAAAAAACAAAACCAATATCATGAGATTATTTATACCTAGGTCTTTCTTGAAAACATACAATAAAATACATAGGTTTAGTAATAATGAACAAACACGTCATTTATGATTAAAAATCTCTTTTAGCCACGTTTATGTAAGTTGCTTTCAATGCAATAAATTTACAACATAACCATTATACACAATATCTAAAAACAATAATTATTTTATGCCCGGACAACTATTTTGTATGTAAAATGCTGGAGATAACTAGGAGACATAAAAACCGCAATAGTTCATTCAAGTTAGGTAGGTTTATAAGCCTTCGAAAATAACAACACACTGTTAATAGTTAACTGATATTTTTAAGTAATGGGGTTCGCTTCGGCAAGCTTGACGCTCAGTGGTAGTCACAAGAAACATTCAATAGGACCACTGAGTGTGTGTAAGAACCAAAATTACAGATAATAAACAGTTTCAATATTTGTTGTTTCACTCATAAAATAAATGTGTTATATACGTCTTATTGCTGATAGTCACATTTGAGCAGTTTTTATGATCGCGAGAAACTCATACACAAGCAATATTGTTTATTTAATTTATGCAAGTATGTGGATAAGTGAGGCAAAATGTGCAGTACAACGTACTCACGGAAATTGTCTCTTAATTTATGGTATCGCAGATAATCACAAAGTTTTACATATCAAAACACTTAACAACATTACTATAACACTTTGCTGTTGTTGCAAATAGTCAAAATCCTTGTTTGCACATTAAGTTCAGTTGTTTCAATTGCTACCGGAATGGGGGTTCAAGTGTTTGTCGAAGTTTAGGGCGCCAACACACGTATAATGGGCATGTGGACCGGGCTACTCTGATCCTAGGGCCGTGACGTAGCCCGTGTGTGGCGAGGCCTGTTTCCCCCTGTATCACTCAAAACCTCCGAGAACGACCACAGGTGCATGAAGCTCCTTCCTCTAGCAGCGCTCGCAACTCAATGACCGTTTGTCCTCGCTCGGCAACTCTCGGGAGCGGAGCACTGACGTCACATTGGCGGGCGCGGGCCGACACACGCACACACACACACACACACACACTTCGGCGGGCGGTCGTAGAGGGTGGTGGTGGAAGGAGGGGGCTCGCAGCGTGTAAGGGGGGAGGTGGTGGCACATCGGGCTCAGAAGGGCGCAGCCCGGGACAATGTCACAATACAACATAATACCGTAGTACTACTCCATATTGAACACTAAAACATTCTTTTTTAACTATTTAAATTGTTCTAAAACTAACAAAATGTTACTTCCTGATTGGCTGGATGGCCGTGAGATTAAACATTTTCTCCTATCAATATAACAATAGAAACTGTTAACAAAGATCAGATAAGTGTAAAATAAACTGTCAACAAAGATGAGATAAGTGTAAAATAACACATATTTAAAATAAAAGCATAATTTAAGTGTTATATTTAAGAATATAAACTTTCAGTTTACAAATATTATGACCAATAGTCCTCACAGGAGTCTATGAATTGTGTTGACAGGGGTCTATGGATTGTGTTGACATTCAAAATACAATAGTCATAGAGTTATAGGTTTTGTAGAAATGGATTACATTTCAAAGTAAAATTCTGTTTATAAAATCATAATTTAAAACATGCATGAAATAAAAATAAAATGATTAAATAACATCTATGCTAACACTTGTTTTAGTACAAGGATATTTTGTAATAGCATCTGAATATAAAAGCATGTATTCATAAAATTTTGGATTCTATATACCACAAGTATGATAAATGCTGTTTTATTTTAGTGTCGCAATCATATCTGAAATACCCATATTATAAGAGTTTGAAATATGTACTAGTTTGTTTAATCAACACTTGATTAATGGTAATTATTATATCAGAAATACTTTCCATATTAAAAACTGTATTTTTTAACCTAACCTTTTTTTTATAAACTTTTTTTTTACATTTCACATTATTTCAGTCAGTCTGCAGTGTCGGTACATTATTGTTTTGTAATGACATGCAGAACAAAAAGAAAAAGGAGGCTACTCTATAAGAAGTAGAAACAAAAATGATGCATTTAATTTTGGCGGTTATTTATTGAAAAACTATCCAAACAATTGTAACGTGCCGCTGCGCTCAATATGAAATTTTGTCTAAAGAACAAATATAGATTGGCCGTGGAAGCGCCAGGCAGAAACAGTACTAAACACATTACCCATAGGGGCACAGCGCACGCACAACAGAATTTATGATTAACCTCCTTAAAACTTGGTAAGGTTATGTGGATCGTGATCAAGGATAAGAAAATAATAAGATCTGGTTTGGTTTACATTGGCATTTACTTAATGATTTTGTTGCTGTTATTTCTGCTGTACAAACCTTATTCCACTGAAGATAAACCATGGCGTTACAGCCGAAACAAAATACCAAGAAAATTGTTGACCTTATTTGCTATACTTAATACATTAAATCTTGTTAAACAATAAACCAAATGGGAGGCCCCGGGGCGAGATATTATAATAAGTAACCATGGTTATATTTGACTGAATTTAAGGTCATTTGGTTTCTTAACTTTACAGGCCATTGAATATTGAGCGCGCAGGCTCTTCATAAGACAAATTATAAAAAAAAATTACATTTACTCGTTAAATGAATAAGTGTCCTGAAACTGGTTGTTCAGAATTATAAATTATTTTATGGTTTTTTCCACTCCGGGAAAAATATGTTGAAAGCTGGCACTCTTGAGAAATTCTCAGATTGCAGGAGGCGATGAATTTCGATGAACTAACTCATGAACTGCATGGGAGTTGAATTTGGAGCGGAATCTCTCATCCTAGTTCTTGATCCCCGCCTGCAACCAGTATTCCCATCAAATTAGGTTGGTTAACAGGCGGCTGATGTTGGGTGAAGTTAAGCCCAGGAGAACAGGAAAAGAAAAAGGGTGTGTGGGGCGACGAAACAACTTACTTAAGCTGCGGGGTGGAGTAGATCAGGTCGGTCCCTGGAGATGGCCAGGTGATGCGCGACGCGGAAGATTGCTGTCACCATGAAGAATAATAAGTAAAGACAAAAAAACTATTTCAAAAAATAAACTATTTCGGGCAGCAAAAAAATTAAAAATTGAGTGCTAAGGCACATGGCCTTGTCGATAACCAACTACATGCTTTAGAGAAAGCCGTTCACGACTTTTCAGAAGCGCGTTGCCTCGGGCTGCGAAGAGAGATCCGCCCTTACCGCGTGCTGCCTGCCGAATCGTCAAAAATGGCGCCGGCTCGCCTAATTAAAGCCTGTCCAGGGGAGGGGCTTCGGAAAACCCGAAGGGAACCCGAATGGTTCCGAAAGAAAAAAAAGGGCTCCGGCGACCTGTCGACTGAGTGTGAGGTCGACTGTTTCTCCTGGTGGGGATAGGGTGGTCAGTAGTGCGCTCTCGCTCTCAGCTGGTTCGTCCTTTCGCCGCTAGATGGCGTGGGCATGCAGATCGGAGTCTCGCAGAGACCATCGCGGCACTTGGTGGCCGCCATTTTGCACGAGGGGGGGATTTTGGCCTTGAGGTTGGTCATTGCCGCGGCTGGCCGATGACCGCTGTGGACCAGGACGGGGTGGGGGGTATGTCCGGTGAATGACCTGCCCTGGGAGACTTCGCCGGCCAGGCGTCGGGACGTGCGGCGGAGCTTGAAAAAAGGACACCAAAACGTGTTAGAGACCGCAAACTTCAGCACACCTCCGAGAAGGGGTGGAGGCGACCATGGGAAGCTTAGGGCGGCTACTTTCGTCACGTGTAGCGCTAAACTCGTGACGAGACGCGACGGCCAGTGGATACCGTTGCTGATGATAGCCCTGTAGTCGGCTAGACCCAGCAAATTTGGTGGGAAACGGCGGTGAGAGCACTATACTGCTCAACAAGCTAACCTGCCGGTACACTCGACCGAACAAGTTTGGATGGGGGCGAAAACAGCGGGCGAAGGAGGAAAATTGAAGTTATAAAAAAAATTTAAAATTTTGTAAAACTAAGAAAATAAAAAAAATTGTGCCTAAAGTAGCACTGATTCGGCACATACTTCCCCCCTGAAAGACGGAGTCAGGGTGGCCAACTTGAGCCACCACAAACCTAAGTGACTTACCCTGTACCAGGATCTACTGTAGTAAACTACTTACAACCGATAAGAATTCTTACACGTTTAAATAGAGCTAAAACTTACAGATAACTTATTGAATAAGTGGCGCCACTTAAAACTAGACATCTTAATTGAATACTGCTTAACTTAAACATCTTATAAACTAGTACCATGGTTTTTATATTACTTATAATTATGACCTAGGGTTTTTGATAACAACACTGTGTGTTGAGTTTGGCATGCCGAAGAATTTGGCGCTGTTCCTTGTAGAAGGAAAACAGTGAAGAGTGCCCTTACTTTAGGTTCGGGTGCACTTTCTTCAGCTGAGATATGTGCGCGCGCGCGCGCGCGCGATATTCGCCGGAGGTGGGGTCGGCTAAAGCGACCGTGACTGGCGTGAGGAATCGTTGTATCTGCCAGGGGAGGGGCTTCGGTCGAGTGTACCGGCAGGTTAGCTTGTTGAGCAGTATAGTGCTCTCACTGCCGTTTACCACCAAATTTGCTGGGTCTAGCCGACTACAGGGCTATCATCAGCAACGGTATCCACTGGCCGTCGCGTTTCGTCACGAGTTTAGCGCTACGCGTGACGAAAGTAGCCGCCCTAAGCTTCCCATGGTCGCCTCCACCCCTTCTCGGAGGTGTGCTGAAGTTTGCGGTCTCTAACACGTTTTGGTGTCCTTTTTTCAAGCTCCGCCGCACGTCCCGACGCCTGGCCGGCGAAGTCTCCCAGGGCAGGTCATTCACCGGACATACCCCCCACCCCGTCCTGGTCCACAGCGGTCATCGGCCAGCCGCGGCAATGACCAACCTCAAGGCCAAAATCCCCCCCTCGTGCAAAATGGCGGCCACCAAGTGCCGCGATGGTCTCTGCGAGACTCCGATCTGCATGCCCACGCCATCTAGCGGCGAAAGGACGAACCAGCTGAGAGCGAGAGCGCACTACTGACCACCCTATCCCCACCAGGAGAAACAGTCGACCTCACACTCAGTCGATAGGTCGCCGGAGCCCTTTTTCCACCTCCACCCCCTAATCCAGCACCGAACCCGGTACCTGTATTCTCTAACTCAAATCAAGCAGTTGGAGGTAGTTTGTATGCTAAGATTCCACATCCCGTGGAAAGGCTCTTAGCTAATTTTAAGGAAACCACAGGATTGGAACCCAGAAATCTAATCGATTTTCTCAAACATTTATTTAGGGTCAAACAAAAGGCTAATCTTCCTGACAGGGAACTGCTGGAAATCATTTTCCCTTTCACTCAACCACCCTTGAGCGAGCGAGTTACGCTCGCGATTGAACAAAATTATTCATTTGATCAATTTCACGAAGATATACTAAATTATTTTATTCCAGCCCGTTTGATGACCAACATCAGGTTGGAATGGTACAACAGGCTACAACAAAGAAATGAAGCCTTACCTAATTACATAGCAGACATCAAACTAGCCGCTCAAATTCTTCTGTTGCGAGTGTCTGAGAGTGAGATAGTCTCTAACATACTTGATGGAATTAACCCTCAAGAAAGATCGCGGGCAGTTTTCCAGGCCCGACCACAAAATTTTGCCGAGCTTGATTGCTTGTGCATTTCCAACACAAATGTAGAATACGCAGACCACCAGCGAAATCGAGAAGCTAATGTCTACACCCACAACAATACCAGAATAACAGAAAATAAACAGCAGTATTATAACAAAAATTCGCAACAAAAAAACAGCAATGAACAAGTCGCTAAGCCTCAAAATAAAGATGAACGGATACCTGTCTGCAGGTACTGCAAAAAACCCGGGCACTACATTGAACAGTGTCGTGCAAAAAACTATCGCCCAAACTATCAAAATTCGTGAGACTCAAAAAAACGTGTAAATCGCTGGCCAGAAAAAATTATTTCTGAGCCAGCTGCCCAAACAACAGTTAGAAATTTTTCCCTTCACACCGGACCTAATGCAAAATTCGACCAAAAACTTCAACAAAACACAGCTTCCCCACACAGAGAAAAAAATAAACTAAGAAAACAAAAACAAAGGCGAGCTAAGAAAAACAAAGCTCGTCAAGTCAATCAAATGGAACATTGCAACACTGTTAGGCCTATGTGCAAAAGATGTAATTGTCCGCGAACCACGGACAAAAGAACGTGTCATAACATTTTCGCCAATCCACCCACAGTTCTACCCTATGCCAACACAACCGTAGGAAAACAAGAAATCCCAGGACTAATTGACACGGGATCAGTGCGCTCGTTCGTGTCGGGCAAGTTCTTCAGAAAATAACAACAAGATAATATCATTCACAAAACACAGCCCATAGATATAGAGTGTTTCACAGCGGCTGATAAGCCTTTGAAAGTAAAGTTTGCAGTTATTGTTAAAATTAAAATTGATTTGTTTTCGTGGACTTTTCCATTTTTGGTAGCTGATGATTTGGCCACTGATTTAATATTTGGTTCTGATTTTATTGCAAAAACTGGCATGATAATTGATTTACAAGCACGTAAATTTCATTTCCAATTTAATAAGCAAATTTGGTGGGAAACGGCGGTGAGAGCACTATACTGCTCAACAAGCTAACTTGCCGGTACACTCGACCGAACAAGTTTGGATGGGGGCGAAAGCAGCGGGCAAAGGAGGAAAATTGAAGTTATAAAAAAAAATTTTAAATTTTGTAAAACTAAGAAAATAAAAAAAATCGTGCCTAAAGTAGCACTGATTCGGCACACAATTTAGGAATCAGGCTAACCAAAGTACCGTCTGTCACTTTCAAAGGTCATCGGGTACTAAAGAAAATTTTATCTAAGTATGAATGCAACTATTGCATCAAAAGAAAAGAACTTTTAGTTATAGTTAAGTCCCTGCAGAAGTTTCACAAGTACATATTTATATTGTTTCAACGCGAGAGACCAGACCGCAATACCAGGTTCAAAGCTGGCTGGCAACCCTGCATGGCCACGTGCGGTCCACTGATGTAAGGCATGCCGTGCACGCCTGGCTGGATTACAAGGGTCGTCGCTACCCCCCCTCCCCCCAACCCCTCGGGCATCCTCCTGCCTAGTCGCCATTATCTATCACTGAGCGGCCGCGCAGAGTGGCAATAATGGACGCCACCCTTCTCGACTGTTCGGGCGTCGGGTCGGCCTGGAATGATGCAACTCGTCACAACTGCTCTCATCGGTTCGAGAAGGGTGCCACAGACTACTTAAGCAGTGACGCCGGCCTATGCGAGAAGGTTTGGCGACAGAGTCCCACGACAGAGAGTGCCACGAGTTCCACGAGGAGTGCCGCTTGAGTTCCGCAACGGGGTGCCACGTGAGTCCCGCAACGGAGTGTGCCACGAAGTGTGCTGCATGAGTGCCGCAAGAATGCTGCGACAGTGCGGCGGGACACTTCAGTGCAGATTCTGAGCGAAGGGAAGTGTGACATCAGCAAAGAGGTTGAGAGACCCCCCACCTGAGAGTGGCGCGATACGGGGTTCGACTGAATCGTGAGAGTGCGGCGACTGAGTGGCGCGAGACTGTGTGTGCTAGGTATATTGAGAAGATACAGCAGTATGATTGCCGTATTGAACACAGGAAGGATGGAACTCACAGCAATGCTGGTTATTTCTTTTGCCGACTGTGCAATTTAGACTGCAACCATTGCTAAAGAGCAGAGAAGAATGAATGAACCAAAGACATTCAGTGTACAACTATCATTTACTGCGAGAATAAATGGAGCCGGACAACCTAAAAGTGGCAAAGCGAAAAGACCCTGACCTAGGACACATTATAGGCTGGTTAGGAAGATACTTGATGTCTATCAGGGCATGAGATCCTGTGACTGACAGGCTGTGAAAACTTATTGGGCACAATGAGATTCCTTAAGGATGTTGGATTGGTTATTGAAGAGGGCATGGGAGAATACAAATGAGAAAGTGATTACCACACAACTAATACTACCGAAGAGTCTAGTCCCAAAAGTGCTCAAAGAAATGCATGAAACTCTATCCCAGTTTGTCTGCACTACCAATAGTTAAGGTGCAGTCAGGATGTAGAGGCTTGGTGTAAACATGTGAAACATGTTCAACCAGAAAAGGGCCGCAGTACTGTAGTCATGGAAAGATGAGATCCTACGATGTTATAGAGCCCGTTTGAGAGCATAGCTAATGACAATGCTAGGCCAATTTCTAAGAGTAGATTGGTAATTGGTATATCTTGGTGGCAATTGATTAGTTCAGTAAGGCCAGAGACTTATGCTCTATCTAACCTCGTATGCAGATTCGGAATACCAATGGAGCTGCACATAGACCAAGAGCACTTTTTTGACTGACAAAATTCCACAAGTGTGTCGGTTACTTGGGATAAAGAAAACCAAACCCCAGCTATAAAGGTTGAACTTGTCAACTTTACATAACAAGATGGAGGAATTAAATTAATGTATCATATTTTATAATTTCACTTCAGTGCACATTTCTTTATTTCTCTATGAACCATAAGTTAGTAATTTTGTATTTATATCTTTTAATGTAAAACTTCTTTGCTCAAGGAATGAGCTATTTGGTTTAACCAATAAGGATGGTATTTTCAAAGTTCATGTTTAATATTATATGACTAAGAGTTTGTAAAACAATCTGGTATTGGTCGAAAAAATATAACAAAAACTATTGCTGAAAAATAAAAGTTTGTTTGGAATTTTAAGTGAGAAAACGAAAAAGAGAATTGATATAGGAACCTTCGGATAAGCAAGACGTGATATTACATTACTGAAGAAATTGGAATTATGACTGTTGGAACACTTTGAATCATGGCAGGAAATAATAGGAGACATTGATAATATTGATAATTTGGAAATATTTATTGGATTGAAGAAGAATTAGTATTTGTACGAAGATTATAAGAAACATCGAGGCGTTCCCAGGATGAAGACTATGAATCACAACTACGAAGATTGGAAATAATATTGAGGCATTCCCAGGAGGAAGAAAGAAATATTCTGAATAATCGACTGTACGAGACCATCCGGAAACAGCGAGAGGCGTTCCCAGGACGAAGACAAATAACGAGAGGCGTTCCCAGGACGAAGACGAACAACGAGAGGCGTTTCCAGGACGAAGACACGAAACAGCGGAGTGGCGTTTCAAGGATGAAGACGCGAAATATTCGTTGATGAGTTCCCGTATAACGAAGACAGACATCGTAATGCATAGTTCGTTACTACTGAACTATACTAACAGGTCGGTCAGATATTGGTAAAGGAATTTTACAAAACTTACTAGCTTTGCAAAAACTAACACACTGGAATAGTTAACATCACGTGAAATCAGTTTAAATACTCTTTACACCATACCAGATTGCTTAAGTCTATTGACAACTTGAGTTAAAGTTTAAAAGGTTGTATGTCACCTAATCTAATGAACTTACGAATTTTTCCACAACATACCCAGATCTACCTACTGAATAGTCAGGAAAATAAAAAAAATTAATAAATTTTGTATAGTAAACATTTGCTGGTTGAAAACTTGCAATAAAATAGGTTCAAAGAGGTTGATACTACTTTACTGGTACTAAACAAATTATGAATATCTGTTGATAATTGTGGAATGTCACTGAAAACTGATAACGGTTATTTTCCGATCACGTTGCGAATATTGTGTCATTCATAATCAAGTCGACATATCTAAATACTTTTAACGTTTACTCAGTATTACAACTTCTTAGAAGTTGTTGGCGCCCACAAATTAATATAAAATGATTCGTTCTTTTGCTTTTATTCTATAAACACATTAGAACGAGTCTAATTACTTTTGAGTCATTCAAAGTCAAATTGATTTATAATAAGCAATAAATGTTTTGATAGAGAAGGCCCGTTTACAGCCTTACATCCTCAGTCTGATGGCAGGTGGAAAGGTAAAACAAAACCCTAGAAGCCAAGCCAACCTAGCCAAGGTTGTGGCTGACCATTAACAAGATTGGAATCAACTAATCCAGTTATTCATGATGGCATACAGGGCTGCCATTCATGACTCGAATGGACAGACCTCTGCAAGTATTGTGTTTGGACAGGAGTTGAAGCTAGGTTGTGATGTCAAGTCTGGCCATCCTTGCCAATAGTTGACCAGCACCACCAACTACACTTATCATCTGGAGGTGTGTATGACACTGATAAACAATGAGGTTTGTTAAAACCTTTGATTAGCTACAAACCAGATGAAGACAAGATACTATACAGGTTGTATCAAAATTCATGTTACAACGCTTGAGGGTAGAAAGCTCTTATTATTTATTTATTTATTTATTTATTTATTTAATTTTGTAACATGCCCACCAACAGCCGAGGGCTTTAGCGGTGGGCACAACACATATATACAAGGACAACATATAAACAATACAAACAAAATACAAACAAACAAGTAAAGTTAAAATAAGTATAACTATTAAAAATAAACATCAAAATATAAAATGCATAAAAAGAAATACAAAACATAGACATTACAGTATAATGAAATTACTAATTGCAGGCTTATGTAAAAATTAATTTTAAAAAAAAATAAATTATTACCTAGCTACACTTTCACAGATTAAGATGATCAATTTTATTGAAATTAGAAATGAGTCGAAAAATTATATCATTCTTTTTATGGTATGTACATAAGGTAGAAGTTAAACGGCTGTTAAATTGGGGAATTCTAATGTCAGTATTATCAAGAATGGACTTACAATTTAATTTTGAACAGTAACAGTTTTTAATAAATACATAATCCAGATAGATACGGCGTTCAGAAAGAGAATCCATAGTAATCTGAGAGAAAGTTTTTAAGTTTAATTATTTTATCAAATTTATTCTGAATGGATTCTAATTTATTGCTATCGGAAGGATTAATTGAATTACAAATAACTGAACAATATTCTAACTTAGATCTAACAAGTGATAAATAAAGACAAAGAAGAGAGTCACTGTTTGTAGCATAGAACGTAATATATTTGATTAATGCTAATGTTCTATTTGAACTAGTAACTAAGTAATTTACATGCAAGTGAAAATATAATTTTGAGTCAAGTAGTATACCTAAATCTTTTATAGAAGAAGTGATTGGGATTATTTTATTGTTAAGAACATAATCATATTTTACAGGATGATATTTCCTTGTGAAGGAGATAATTTTTGTTTTACTTGTGTTAAGAGTTACTAAATTAATAAGCACCATTTATTAATTTCATGTATATCAATTTCAAGTAACAAGCAGTCATTGATAGAGTTAATACTTCTGGAAATTTTAAAATCATCGGCAAACAATACACCACTCGAATGTTTAGGTACAAATGTAATATCATCAATGAAAATATTGAAAAGTAATGGAGAGAGAGTGCCACCCTGCGGGACCCCAGATGGAACTTTAAAATATGAAGAATAACTGTTGTTGATGGAAACAAAAAAGCATCTATTATGAAGGTAGTCGGAAAACCAGGTTACAAAATTGCCACATAAACCAAATTTAGCAAGTTTACTGAGTAAAATATCATGATTAACAGTGTCGAATGCTTTCGCAAGGTCAAAGTAGCAGGCATCTACCTGACCCCTATTTGTTACCTCATAATAAATAGGATTCAGAAAGGACACAAGGTTGGTTGCTGTGGTCATACCAGTTCTAAAACCATGTTGTGAAGGAGATAGTCGGTTTTTCATTGGGAAATTTAAGAATTTAAAGATAATTTTTTCAAATATTTTAGACAAACCATTAAGGATGGAAATAGGACGGTAGTTAGATACCTTTAATTTAGAACCGCTTTTGAGAATGGGAATTACCCTTGCTATTTTCCATTTGGTGGGGAACGTTTGACTTTTCAAACTTACGTTAAATAAATGTTTAAGAAGTGGTGTTAATATGTATGAACAGCCTTTAAGAACAAAGTTAGGTATTCCATCAGGACCGCATGACATAGAAGATTTTAGGGATTTAATACCCCAAAGCACAAGACTTTCAGAAATAACGGGTACCAAAATGGTATCATGGTTTGACGCAGATACATTAACATTATGATTGTGATTAGTAGATGAATATACATTAGAAAAATATTCAGCAAAGGTATTAGATAGCAAAACAGGGTCAGAAGACACAACATCATTAACCTTGAGAGAATACTCTTCACGGTAACCATTTCTCATTATTTTTACATAGCGCCAGAACTTTTTAGGATAAGACCTTACTTTGTTATTAATATGTCGAGTCCAATTGATTTTGTCACGTTTGATTAGATATTTAACTTGCTTCCTGTAGAATGAAAATTGGGAATAGTAGATCATGTTTCTTTTCTGTAATTTATGGAAGTGTTTTTTAGCTTTTAGATTAAATATTAATTCACTAGAGAACCAGCAAGGGTATTTAGTAGATTTTTTAGAAATAACAGGAATAAATTCATTCATACTGTTACATATGCAGTTAGAGAGTTGATCCACTAAAAAATTAACATCTGTAGACTTATAGAATAAAGACCAATCAAAATTTTTTATGGAACTAAAGAGACCAAGATAATCCCCATTTATATAATTTTTGAAATTAGTCGAAGAATTAGACTCATATGGTAAAGAGTCTAAAATTAATTTTATAAATAATGCTGGATGATAGAAGTCTTCTTTTACGAGTGGATCAGTTGCTTGAGACACTTCACAGATTGATGAGTTAGAAAAAATTAAATCTAAAAGATTAGGGGGAGGCTGAGTGTTGTTGTATTGGATAAGGCAGAGGCTAGAAGCGAAATTGAGAAGACTCTGTGCCTTACGATTAGTGTTCACTTGTAAGTTATAATTGGACCAGTCGATACCAGGAACGTTGAAGTCACCAAGGATCAGTATTTCATCTTGAAGGGACGAAAGTTTGTCTTCAAGATATTCAAAATACGATAAATACGTAGTTAACGATGTGTTAGGCGGTAAGTAGATAGTACCAATAATAACTTGTTTACATGAATTACTTTTAATTTTAATCCATACGGCTTCCACACCAGGATAATCAAGTGTATTAATTAGCTCAACTGAAGCAAATTTAAGTTTATTTACCGCTATTAGCACACCACCACCACGTTTTTTCAATGTCAGTAGAGAATCTCTATCCTTTCTAAATATAAGATATTTGTCTGAGAAATAATGCGAATTTATACTCGTTTCGTGGAACCAGGTTTCAGTTAAACAAATTATATTATAATCAGAAGTAAGAAGGTTGTCAGAAAAGACTGTTGATTTGGTTCTTAGTCCTCTGACATTTTGATAAAAAATGACACACTCCTTATAAACTGAATGCAGGAGAAATATTAAGGTAGAGGTGTTCCTCCAGACACCCGGGATGAATTAGAAGCAGATGTAGATGAGGTAGATGTAGATGCAGGCACAAACGCAATTAAGGGCTGCGGGCTGGATTTACTGACTTCAGTCGGATTCGTTGATTCAGAGACGTTAATTATTTGATCTGGGTGCAACTTCCCGTAGAAAGGGCTAATTAAGCACCCACTTGGCCAAAAAACTATATTATTGATCCTTAAAAAGTCTTCCTCCAATACAGAAATATGAAAGGATGCATAGGAATTAAATTTTGATATTAGTTTGGTTACCTTCACTTGGGATAGATTAAGTTCATTGGAAATGTAATCGGTAATTTCCTGTTCATTCACAGATGGATCAAACCTTGTAACAAATAATGCTTTTGTTCTTCTGAATTTTGGTTTGGATACAGTTTTAAGTGTAGACACATTCCTTATCCCCACTTGTGTCGGCGTTTTCTTCCGGTCGTGATCTTGTTTACCGACAGTGTTCCCGTTAGCTTTGCGCCTATGTTGCATCACTGTAAAGCCGTCATTGTCCACAGGTGGCATGTTTTTGCTAGACCCCGTGCCGTCACGAGAATCCCGCTGAGTTGAAAGTAGGTCACTGTTCTGGCTATTGTTCTGACTGGACTGGCTCCGGTCACCCGAAAGAACCGGGATTTCCACACGGGCAGCTTTCTTGCTGTTGGAAGAATTTATGAGTGCTCGACTATATGATTTTTCCATATCATTTTTAAGAGTCAATTTTTGATTAATCTGAGAAAGCTCATTTTTGATCTCAGCTGTTTCAGCTCGTGAATCCATCAGTAGGGTCTTCAGTACTTGGTTTTCACTTCTGAGCTCATCTACTTTAATACAAAGTGATTTAACAATAGTACATAAATCATCCATATTGCAGGTGGTTGTTTGAAGTTCACAATGAAGTCCTTCCGAGAGTATTTCAAGGCTTCCTGTTGTTTTAGTTCAGAATCCTTTTGTCCCGTCTTCTTAGGAGATCTAAACATGTTGATTTCTTGACTTAAAATCAATGCGCGATCTTCATTATAGGGCAATGGAAACCCCTGGAAATCAGGTTATTCGATTATCGAAGAATTAATGATGAAAAGAAATCACTACCGGCACAGATCACGTCTGAACGAACATAGAGCCGCCGAGCGAGTGCGCACACGTCCGTCTGCTCTGAACACCGGGCCGCAACTGCAACACCGGGCCGCAACTTGCAACCATTTTTGCCAATAAACATGATTCCGGAAACACGTAGTTAAGCCCCTGTAGCCCCAGAAAGAGTCAGTGTAGGCAACCCGTTGGGCTTTGTGCGAGACAGACAATGCTGTGGTTAATTACGTGTTTACGACGCCGGGCAGCGCTCGAGAGGACTGTACGATGTCGAATGCTGACCCCACCCCTTTTTACTTCCGTTGGTGGCGCCCTCACCTCTTTTCTTACGTTCGTGCCGTGCCATAGCACTGCGCAGCGTGACATCGCAGTGTCGCAGTGTGTTTTGATATCACTGGTGGTCTGTCGTTGACTGTTCTGTCGTACAAGCAAACTCGTGGTGTCATTTCTTTCGCTGTGGTTCTGAAAAGGGCGACGTTTTAATGGAGCTCAATGGAGTATACGTTTAGTGAGTACACAAACATTCTGCTTGTTTACGGGGAAGCTAAACAAAATGGACGAGCAACCCTTCGTCTGTACGAAGAATGATATCCGGGTCGTAGGATTCAAGCTCACACCATGTTTGCAAGACGTACTCAGCGAATGCGTGATACTGGTACATGTGCCGTCACAAGACCAAATACTGGTGCTCCACGCACGGTTCGTACTCTCATTTTTGAAGAAGATGTACTTCAGAGATTTGAGGAGAGTTTGGATACAAGCACAAGGGCAGAAGGTTCCGATATGGACGCTGACAAAATGGCTGTTTGGCGAGTTCTTCATGAGCAACTCTTGTACCCGTACCACCTTCAAAAAGTGCAACACATGGGTCCGGCGGACTATCCTCTTCGCATTACCTTTTCTCGTTGGTACATTCGAAGAGTACTGAGGAACCCTGAGTTAGTGGTTTTATTCAGCGATGAAGCCAAGTTCACTCAAGACGCAAATCTCAATTCGCACAACAGTCATGTTTGGAATGATGTCAATCCGCATGCAACGTGTGTTACAGCTCGCCAGGAACGTTTTTCAGTTAATGTGTGGGCCGGTATTATTGACAGCGTACTCATCGGGCCTTTTTTTCTTCCGCCACGACTTACCGGCGCCGGATACCTCCACTTCCTTCAGAACGAACTACCAGGTCTTCTTGAAGAGGTTCCATTGCATGTCCGACGTGTGATGTGGTACCAACATGACGGGGCACCACCTCATTTTTCCCTGCAATTGCGAGAGTATTTAAACCAAACATTTCCAAACCAATGGATTGGATGAGCGGGCCCTGTCGCATGGCCGCCAAGGTCACCGGACCTAACCCCGTTAGATTTCTTTCTGTGGGGTTACGTAAAAGGTCTTATCTACGCTACGCCAGTAGAAACGGTATAAGAGCTTACACAGCGAATCATTGAAGCGTTCAAAATCATAAGGTCGACTCCACACATGCTCCAGCGTATCCGTGAAAACATGATTCGCCGTTGCCACCTCTGTGTCGCTCAAGGTGGGCGTGTTTTTAAGCCGTTGCTTTAGGCTGTCACGTTGTTAAAACGTATGCAACAATTTTTATGTTGTGAAACAAAGCCGAAGCTGTGATTGATTTCAGAGTGAAATTAAAATCTGTGCCACGATTAAAAAGGTTATTTCTCTACTCGAACACCCGCACATCCACAACATAACACTCTACAATGGGTTGCCTACGCTGACTCTTTTTGGGGCTACAGGGGCTTAACTACGCGTTTCCGGCAACATGTTTACTGGCAAAAATGGTTGCAAATAATAAGAGCTTTCTACCCTCAAGCGTTGTAACATGAATTTTGATACAGCCTGTATAAAGCCTAACTTGACCGAATTTCAAAAAGGAGACATGGATGGCTATACAATCCACAACGAAGGAAAGGCAGGTGCCCTATCCATCAAGCAGCATGGAAAGGCCAATATGAAGTGTTAAAATGACTAAATGATGTGATCTACCGCATTCAGAGAGGCAAGATGGATGAATGAAAGTGGTACATTTGGACCGATTGAGAGAATACGCCAGAAGAGATGCGTTACCTGTTCTGGACAACAGTTGTAAGGAGGGGGCAGTATTGCCAAGCTACTAGAGACGAGGCCGGCTCATGCACCACCCTGCAGGATCCCTGGAGGACCCCCCCCCCCAACATCGCTCTACGACTATGTGCTACCAATGGTTGATGTGCAGTCAGGATGTAGAATGCTTGGTGTAAACATGAGACACATGTTCTCCCCAACTCCCATTGAGCTCAGGAGATTCTCCATGTCTCTCGAGTGTTTGGCACATTCCCAGAGCCCCGACAGTGTAAAGTGGTGTAACTAGGATGCCATTATTCTCACAGCTTCGAATGTTATATAAGTCTGAGATTCTAATGACAAGACACTTTGGAGAGCTACGAAACTTTTCCAGGGTGGGACTTGGCAGGTGTATAACAGATGGATGCTGACCTGCAGCAGGATGTGAGAATTCTCGGGTAGTGAAGATAAGAGTTTGAGTGAACCCTTGGCCAGCGATAGCTATTGATGAGTGACGGGTTTCATGTACAAATATAGGAGCATCAAAGCATCTGGTGCAGTGTTGTGTGTGTGGGAGATGAGTGAGTAGTTTGAAGCAGCATGTTGGGTCAGAGGTGCGTGGTAAGGAGCACCACTGTCAAGCTGAGCTCCAGTGGGGAGAGTACATTAAACTCCCAATCATCCGTGCTTAAATTAAGATAATTATTAGTTTTTTATATTCTAAAGCTGTAAAAAAACTATAGCATCGCTCCGGTGCACTTCTCTGCTTGGCTGTTCTATATTTTTAAACATCCTATCACAATGTCAAAAAGCTGTTTGGTCTGGTCACAACCTGAGGGGGATGCCCTGACTGCTGCTCCATGTCTCCAGTATTTGTCTTGTTTGTTCCGCGTGCTGTTGTGCTAATTTCTGCCCGCTGTCTGCCCAGCAGGAGCCCAGCAAGTCATGTGACTGGCTCGCATTCAGCTGGAGAGACACCGGAAGTAACTAAAAAAAAACTAACCAGAATTTGTATGTGCACAATTTTATCTTCAACAGTGTTGAGTTAACTTTGCTTCATCAGCTGCTGTAAATGACTATGAACTAGCCACGTACGTAAAGGCAACAATCTTTAAATTATCTATCATGACAGATTTTCATGACTCTAACAATAGTTTTCTTGTGCTGTTTATTTCACACGCTTGTAACTGCAATACTTCATGATGAACACTGCAACCAAGGCTCCACAAAATGTGCTTGTATTGCTCCATCCATCTTTGATTTATGGAAACTTTGCTGTGTCTGTGTAAGGTCTGTGAAAAGCAGACCTCTCGGAATTGGTGTATTGAAGCACTACTTAAATATTTCTCCAGCCTGGAACAAGTTTTTCTGTGTGCTAGTTTTATGAAATGTCAAGAAACTAGAAAGAAAGTATAGCTTGATGCCTGGGAGGTAGAAAAATTAAATACAAGGAAGGGGAGGGGGAGAGGAGTGGGTGACTGCCGCCTATCCAGCAGACAGAAACAAATTGGTAGATCCCCATTAACACAAATAATCAAGAGTTTACTGTATATAGCAGACTTATGAAAGTGTGACTAATTTGTAGAGAGACATTTAAACTTTTTTATTTTAAGAAATAGTGTAATATTAGTTAATAAATAAAACTATATATGATTAATTACGCTATCATTCCTGACCTGTATATTCGCCACATTTTTAAATGGTAAATATAGACCATCTCAACTGCAGTATCACAACACATCAGCGTGATTTTATAATTGGCAGCAGCACAGAACAGCAAAACCGGGAATCATCACATTGTACTAGGGCATTAACTTAACACACTGAAACCATTGGAAGCATCACGCATGTCCTACACTAGCTCTCTCAATATCCGAAGGACGTATATACACGTCCTGACAGTTGTTATCTTGTATTTATATTTCTATGGTGTTTAATTTCTGTAAAGAGTGCAGCATAGTTTAAACGACAATGTAGCACTTTTTTTTTTGCGTGTAGGTATGGAAAAAATCTAATATGTACAATTGCGCACTGTTAGTAAACATAACTGTTGCAATGGTAATATCAAAAGAACCACTACCACAACCGTGTCTTTCACTACACCTCGCCAGCACAACTCTACTTGGTGTGCAATTGATGACCAGCCTCCTTTGACGGTTTTAGAAGAAGTAATTAAAATAACTGCACCCACTGATCACTCTTCTACTGAATTTGATGGTTTCAGTCAGTGTACTTTGATAGTTCAATAATGAAGCTTATAAAATCTGAAACTAACCGGAATACAGCATCAGCAATTCAGTCACTATGTCTACAGAACAAAACGAAACCAATTCTCTGTAGAACAGGTGGTTAACCAATCTACTTCATAAACAAGATATTATTTTCCATAGTTTTGCATATTGTTTTGGTCAACAAACTAAAATTTAGGTATTATTGGTCTGAAGATCAGGTAGTTTCATCTTCATTTACTGCTAAACTGCATCAAACAAATATAGTTATTTAGCATTTAATTTAAGGTGACTCCATATAACTAGTAAATAAATATTATGAAACAAAAATGTTATTTTGTATCAACTTAAAATAAATTGATTGTCATGCACCCTACCCAGAGGCTTGGCACTGTGTCATGGATACCCAAGACCAGGGACAGGCGCCAGGATGGTAACGACACCCATGGAGTCCAAGCTAGCCCTCCGGCCACATGCACATCGAAAACATCCTGACGCCCCGGTGAGGAACGAGGGACCATGTACCTGTCACTCTCTGAGACATCTGTGCCCTCTGCGCCCCAGTCCGTGGCATCCGGGGCATGTCATGACAACCAAAACTGTGACACAAATCCAAGATGAAACTAACTTAGCATACCGATAACTATCATTGTAGTAAACACTAACCATGAAAGAGTGCCAGCTATAAAATACAGTTTACTCAGCACAAGACCATGTGTGCACGCTGAATGCAATCAGTGAGCTATCAATATAGATACTCAACTACGTGCACGGACTCTATACAGGCATCAATCTAACCAAACACTATGCCAACCAGTGCTGGCTACATTTTCATGCTCGCTACACAGCAGAAATGGCACAGATAACTGAAAATGTGTATGAAAGTATTGCATTACATTTAATGTCATGTAAATGGGACCCAAATAAAATGTTGCTACTTGCGGGAAAATGTTAATAATGAAAATGCAAACACTAGGTTTGACTGTAGGTAATGTATTTCAATTGCTAAGTATAGAAGTCTCAAGTTAATCGCTCTCCAAAAGAGAAAAATCAAATCTATTGCAAAGGTAGCTATAGCGTTAAGTCAGAAAATGTGCACATTTCAGTATTAAGTTTCTACGTGACAGCACATGTGCCACTATTTTGTAAAATTGTAATCTACATAGCAGTAGGAATACTGCTAGTACGATGTACATATTGTTTTCAAATCTAAGCTTCCGTTATTGACCAATTACAGTATTACCTCACTAAAATGACACAGGGAATGTGGCTGTAGACGTAAGAATCAGGGAGGATGGAAGCCTTAACAACCACAGGAAATGGAGAGACATTGGAAGGGACCACATGACGAACACCATTAGCGCTCTCTCCCCCTCCCCCCTTAACGCCCCACACCATTACAAACTTATATCCTGTCTCATGTCATACCCCTGTGGTTCATGCTGCAGTATAAACTAGCAGTCAAAACTGGTCAAGTGACACAGTTAATATACAGAGCATAGTTTGCCAACCAAGCTGTTTCCATCAGTTAGGGCATAAAAGGTAGTGTGGCGATAAAATTAAAATGTTTAGAGAGTCAAAATATTTAGTAGACAATTTTTATTCATTAATAAATTTGCAATGAGTTTGATATATTCATTTTTTTCTCTCTACAATACACCATTTTCGAGATATAAAGTGAAAATTTAAACATTTTTGTAAAGTGTGAAAATATTACTTAGGACTGCAGTTTTAATCATTATTTGGATGTAACAGTGCACAGAGTGCTTGTAGTAGCATAAAAATCATGTGCCATTTCAGTTCTTCCACAGTACGTGTTCTTATAATTTTTAAAGTATAGAATGCCTTTGCTCCACCAGAACATAATTTGAAATGTTCAAAAATTAACAAAATAATTTACCAATGACTTTTTAAACATGAATCACAATATACTTCAATTCAGCTTTTTAAGTTAAGCACATAAATGTTGAATTTAAAATATAAAAAAGGGGGGTCGTCTGTAAAATCAGTTTACGGACGATAATTTTACGTGATAACGTCATAAGAAAACATTGATGAAAAATTGCATACTTTTATAAATTTAATTGAATTATCATCACTGAATTATCATTATTTTGTATAATACAAAGAAGGAGTTAATTGAAAATTAAAATTATTTTCATTGAATACTAAATAAAAGCAGTTGACTTTTTATACGATCATTTATATGAGATAATAATTTTTTAGTCAAAACTGTAACATAACCTATTATAACTGCACTCGCCGACCGATGCTACTTTTTTTAAATAAAAATAGAACAAAAATATGAGATTATATCGCTAATCGAATTCTTAAAATGCAAGAATTAATCACCTTTTTTGCATCATTTGTTGTTGTAATAAACAATGGAAACCACATTAACTTTTCACTAATAGAACAAAAATATGAGATTATATCGCTAATCAAATTCTTAAAATGCAAGAATTAATCACCTTTTTTGCATCATTTGTTGTTGTAATAAACAATGGAAACCACATTAACTTTTCACTTCACTTTATAAACAGTTGACAAAACAGTTCACGTGTAGGTTGTGTGCTGCCGCTGTGTCTCTTCTACTCGGACGCATCGGCCGATGGAGTGGAAGAGAGATAGATGCGTCACAAGCCGATCGTGCCTCTGTATCGCTTGTTCCGCGCTCTCGCACGCTCGGCTCAGGCGGAACGTGACAATAAGTCATGCTTTTTCATGCGTACAGCCGGCATTCATTGAATTATAAGACGTTATCACGTCAAAAATGAGTAAATTGATTCATTATAAAAATACTGTATGATTTTCTTTTTCTCACATAACTACCTTTCCTTTCAGTCAAGTACCACAGTTACATTTTCTAATTCACAAGAGACTCTTTCTTTACTTGATGTAAATTAATAACGAAAAACTATTTGAGTACAGTCATTCAGGGTAACTTTGAACCATCGGGGTCAACTTTGCACCACCACATAAAAAACAATGTGTTTGTTTTTCAAAAACAAGTTTATTTTTGCCTCTGCCACCTGTTGAGGATATAGTGAAACTGATTTTTTTCTCTATCTTTGAGATTTGAAGTTGGTATCCATTATGTTTAACCTCTTTGTTCTATAAACAGTTTTTCGAGTGCTGTTTACAAGCCCACAATAAAAGGCTGATTTTAAGTGATGCCTGTAAGTTATTTTGTAATGATTATTATTTGTTCTTTCTATTTTAATTGATGAATTTACTATAAGTTAGCATTAGTTTATCTTATAACATTGTCTATGCAAATAAATCAATAAGGTCATTGTTTTGTTACAATTTGGGTGTAACTTTGAGCCGGCTCAATGTTAGACTTATTTTTATTTACCCAACTGTAGCCTATGTTTACAATGATATTTATTAATTGCTACTTGAATCTAAGTATATACAATGTACCTAATGATTCACTGAACATTTATATTACTGAAATATTTTGATAAAATATTTCACAGATAACTTTGTATTATTATTATTGTTATTATTATTATTATATATTAAGACTTCAGATATGTAAAGTTTCACTTGGTTATGTCCTTGTACATTGATTTTAATTATAAGCGATTATACGAGTGATTAAAATGGCACTAATATGTATTTCATTTTATTATTAGGTTTTTCTACGAACAAAAAATGCCAAAGAATTCCAAAGCTTCACCTGTTCGAAGAATTTGCCGATATGGAACGAAAAGCAGTTTTGTTTGTGAGGAACTAAGCAGTGTCCTGGAAGACATAAAAAATGGTAAGATAAGTCAGAAACAGGCTTCAAAAAAAATATGGCATACCACGAAACACGCTACACAATAAATTGTTAGGACAGCACATGAAGAACGTAGGTCGACCAACTGTATTTTCGGAAGAGGAGGAGCGCTCCTTTGTTGAACACATTGCTTCTCTAAGTGATCTTGGGACACCAGTTTCTCTCCTTGATGTCCGCTGTATAGCAAAAAGCTACTTAGATTCACAAAGTCGTAAAGTACCTCAATTCAAGAGGAACTTTCCAGGCTGAGATTGGGGACAGTCTTTTCTTAGGAGAGACAGGACTGCTTTGAACAAAAGATTTGAAACTAACATTAGACGCAAAAGGGTCCAGGTCAATGAAGATGTATTGAACCAGTTCCTTGAAAATTTGGAAAACGAAGTAACCAGAGTTACCCCAAGTAATCTCTTTAATTACGATGAAACTGGTTTTCATGATGTACCACAAAAAAGGAAACTCCTTTTTATAAGAGGTTAACGACACCCTGAGCATGTGAGAAATTCAACTAAGAGCTGCTATACTACCATATTCTATGGCAGTGCCGATGGAAAATTCATCCCACCCTACTTCGTGCTGAAAGGAACACAGAAATGGTCAGACTGGATATACGGTGCACCTGAAGGAACACGACTTAACACTTCGAAATCCGGGTGGGTTGATAATAAAGTTTTTGATGACTGGTTTGAAAACCACTTTTTCCCAATTGCAAGACAAAATGAGGGCAGGAAGATTCTCATAGGTGATAACATGTCAGCTCATATGTCAATGAAGACCTTGCAGTGTACTCAGGAAAATAACAAACACTTCGTATTTTTTCCTCCTAATTCAACTCACCTTTCGTAGCCCTTAGATGTAGCATATTTCTCAAGCTTGAAAGCAAATTGGCACAAAGTCTTGGCTAGCTGGCGGGAAACAAAGGGTGAGGAAAAAAGTGGTGGCCTTTCCTAAAGCTGTATTCTGTCAGTTGCTGAAAAATACTCTTTAACTAGGGGAAGAAACAGCATTCAAGAACCTGATAAAAGGATTTCAGTGCACAGGAATCTATCTGCTCCATAAGTAAACAGTCTTACAAAAACTTCCGCTGTACAGCAAATTTGCTGAAGTGAATGAAAATATTGGGAGTGAATTCAAGCAGTACTAGGAAAATATTCGCACAAATGATCTAGCAGTTGTCCACGCAAGAGTACGAGGTGGTCGACACTTGGAAGACAGTTGAATATAAGCGTGAGCCCTGCTGTATGTGATGTCCACTACAGAGCATCTGTTGATTCTACATCATCTTTGGAAGAAAGAAATGCTGAAGTCATGTTGGATTATGGAGATTTGACAGGAGTTTGCACCGATCAGGTGGATGTGGAGGCTGCTCCTGCAGAATCAAGCAATGTCCCTGTCATGATACTCAATAATTGTACTAACGTAGAAGAACATCACACATTGAATATGCCAGTGGTTCTAATTGTTCAAGTATGTACAATGTTGAAGACTATGTTATTGTGCAATATAATAGTGAAATGTATCCAGGGCAAATTATTGATGTTGTCACCACTCACCACCTCTGGCTAGCTCAATTAGGTGATGAGTGGAACATACAGGTTGCAGGTCACGAAGAAAGAAGAAATTTATACACAATGTTCGATGTATTACCTGTTTTATTTATTTATTTATGTAAAAATCACACTATATTCCGTACAATAGAGAACACAACAAAAATTTAAATGGTACCTCCGTAAAGGAGTAAAACACGTAGACTTATTACAAATTACATTATATTGCCCAGATAAGTTCCGGGCAGCGATGGCTGAACAAAACCCTTTGTCGCTTCGCAGTGGGCTTCACCTACGACTACGGTCAAAAAATTCAAATTAATTTAAATGTCTGAAAGAAAAAAAAAGTTATTAGGCGTCGCCCAGACTAAAGCCGCTAAGCTGTACTTCAAAATAGCATTGCTAAATGATGCGAGCCATCGCCCGACCACGACCTCTCGGCACGGCGCTCAGACAATGACTAACTTTACGGCCTTCCTTTCCTTTGTGCGGGCAGTGTCCTGGGCTCGCTGACGTAATTTTCAGCCAATCACGGAGCATGGTAACAGAGGCTTCCACGAAATGCTTACTTCTGTTCCCACGACGCAGCGATTTTGTATCTTTCTCGCACTCTCCCGTGACCGTGACTCACACACCTAGCGTGTGAAACAAAGGCTCTGTCGTGGAAAAAATTAAGGAAAATCACGTCAGCATGCCTTCCCACACAAAGAAGCCAGCAAAAAAATACTTGAAATATAAATTTATAATTTTTAAGAAATAAAAACAATAAACCCGGAGAATTACATTTACAATAACTTTTAAAAGTTTACATCTAACCCGAAATATGACAAAAAATTTATAACAAATTATTATTAATGGATTGCATGAGGAAGGCTGTAATCTGGGTTGTTACAATGTTAAGAAAGAATTGTTTTAGTGTGGTGCATGACAAAGTCTGGAGCTTATTGGAAATGGACTGAACTGAATGATAATTTATGGAATGAAAAGTAATATGTATTTATGAAATTGTCTTCTGACTTGAATATTCCAGCAAGTAACAGGATTTTTTTTTTTCAGATCAACGATTCCTTACTTAAAGACAAACTTATTAGGAAAAATTGAGGAAAATAATCTTGGAATTCATTGTAAATAACTTACAGTACATGTTCGTACATACATCCAAAAGGAGGTGAAAATAACTATAATGTAATGACTTAAATGTACAGTTGGCATATGCAAAACTCTCACATTACTATGTACAAAAATGGTTTCAGAATTTATAATCAAAATGTGATGTGGTATGACTGAAATTTGTTTTCTACAAAAGTACCTATTTTATCCAAATGGAACATGTATGTACTTAGGCCTAGATCACGTACACATATTTGTTTGCAGTGTTTTTGTGCATATACTAGTATCATCATGCATTTATTTTTTAAATACATAATTATTTGTTTATTAGTATGATATTTTAATTTTTGTGTTTGTATTCACAAATAGTAAACTCAGAATATTGTTTTACAATTGATTGTTATATGTTTTGAGTTTTCTTAATAATTATCATACAAAACAATTACTTACCTTTACATTAAATCATAACCTATCAATCTGGCCTAAGATTTGTATTACAGTTTTATTTAACTTATCCAAGCCTTGAGATGCTGAACATTGCTGATTGTGAAAATTGTAACAATTTGGAACTGAAATATACAGGTGCAATATTATCTTTACCTTAAATTAGAATAAAATAAGGCATTTTATATAGAATCTGTATTACTGGTTCAAAGTTACCCTGAATGCCATGCTAACTTTCCACCAGAATAAAAAAAAAATATTTTGTATATTTAAGTCCACATAAAATGCATTGTTACATAGAACCAGGCATTATAAATGCCCGGGGTAAATATTTTCTACTGAGAGATTAAGAAAATTTATTGTTATTAAATCTGCACAGAAGGAAATATAGGAAATATGGTTCAATGTTACCCTAAATGACTATGCTTTTAATTAAAAGTTCACTGACAATTTGTTTAACACTCATCACTTCACTTTGACGTTGACTGGAGCTACGCCCTCCCTAAGCCCAGTGTGCCTCACGTCTCGCCCGGCCCCTCCTCCCCCATCTCCTACCGCCTTCAGGAACCAGTGTGTGTGTGTTTGCCCGCCCTGCAGAGTGCCACGCACCTCTAAAATAATATTTTAATTAATATTATTTGTAATTTTACTTATGTAATTATAACCCCTAGTGTTTTGTTTTCTTTCGGCGTAAGTAAGGACGGAGTAGCGCCCTATGCGGCCATTGCCAGAACTAGCCCCGGCGCGGGCATCTCTCATTTAAACTTAAATATTAAACAGCTTTTTAATTAATGTTTTATCAGGGTAACATGTATAATTTTTAGGTAACTAGTTGTAAAGGGTTTGTTCTTTTACGTGATCTCTTACACAGCATTCGGCAACTAACGGTAAAGAGGAAGCTTCCTGCCACCATGACACCCTGGCAAAACCCCAGTCTCTCTCGATCGCCACCCGGAGTAGGACGTAGTCGCTACACCTCGTGGACTTCAACTGTTGCATCTCTGATCCATTAACATCCGTCTGGTATTAATTAATTCTTTTATTTTGCTTCGGGGCCTACTCCGGGAGGTAGACTGTTTTTTAATAATCAATTAAGTCCCTGGGCGGACATTTCGAACCCGATAACGATTATAACTACTAGGCCAAGACTGGAGTGTCCTGGCCCACCGTAAGCTGATTTCTTTGCCGTTGGTACTTTGTGACTGTGATATTGCGAGACACGAGGGTGATTCAGGTGTAGAGTGCCGTCAATAAAACCTGTTCAAACCGTGACACGTGTTCTTCTCTGCGCCGAGGCTGAGGCGTGTGGGCCGCCTGCAGAGTCCAGACAACCATCCTGCGGTAAGATTACAGTGTGCCCGACGCTTAGAGCGAGCTGGCAGGTTAGATTTCGTTGTATAGGGGGTTGCGAGCCTCGTGACACTTGGGCTACGTCACGGCCCTGAGTGGGGATAGCCGGGTCCACGTGCCCTTAAACCACGTGGTGACGCCCACATCTAGTAGACGCTCACACAGCGTAGCTATTTCCAACCCCAGGGCGACAGCAACTGTGAGCTCAAGATAAAAACAAATTAAATTTTAAAAAATGTGAAAAATATACACACAGATGTACATAATCACCTCAATGTAATGAAATATATCCTTGAAAATTTTCTCTTCTGTTATTCTGAAATGAGGGTCGAAGTCGTTAGGGTGGGAGCACATGTGGATGATGCCATTCATATCCAGGTATAAGTTGTCAAATTCAGGCAACTGGAACAGACACAAAACATGTGGTACTATCTTCCTTCGTGACCTCATTTTAAAGAAACAAAGTCTGTACAACCTGATTTCAATACCACAATGAGTATACTGAGCAACAAGTCTCGGAGTGTATTTTTATATTTGTGTTTATAAATGGTTAACTAAAAAAAATTATTTAGAAAGAACCTTGTGTGTTACTTGTTGTTATAAGCTGTTGATAAATAAAAGCATAGGTTTAATCATTAAAAATAAAAGCAAGACAAATAAAAACTGGTAGCTATTATTATGTAAAAAAAAAAAAAGACACTTTCCTTGAAAAAAGAGCAATAGATAAATTTTAGTTTTATAACAGTGTGCCTTGCTGTAGTTTATGTTTTCCAGGTTTACAATGACAGAATTTACAGTTCAAAATGAGCCTTCTAACTGCACTGCTGTATTAGAAAAAAATTGTCTCATCACTTCGAGCAAAGCATGAAAGACAGTAGCAATAATGGGTCTGTTATCCAAATACATTCTGCAGAAAATTTTGTAATAACTTCTTAAGATGAAATACTGTCAGCACATTACAGTCATGCAACTGTTAGGTACCTTGTTAACCTGCTGTGTATGGATTAATGTGAAAGTTTCATTGTAAGAAATTGTTAGTACCGACGACTTTAGATAAATGCAAGTCCAATGATGATTACTGTGCTAGAATTATCGGGTAATTCCATGCATGAGTGAACCTTAACCAAAAAAAATTAATTTCAGTATTTTTCTCTGAAACTTGTATTAATTGCAACACTCATATGTACATTTTACATAAATATACTTATTTGGTATATTTTGTATGTATTAGTTTGTTTTATTTAGTGAATATGTGACTCAGCTGACAAGTGCATTATTAAAGTAAAGTTGTATGGCTTTTGTTGATAAACCTGAAGTTTCCCTCCAATTTTTAATAGGTTATTTTCAAGAAGGACATTACACAGAAACTCTCGGCTTTGAAATTACATGGAAAATATTTGTGCAGGTAAATATATAATTTAGTTACTGGTGAAAAACTTTAACTATGCAGTAGTGTCACACCCTTAATAAAAAAAAGTACTAAAGTTTTTGTAGCTATGTCCTAGTCTGAAATAAAGTAAAAACATTTTGTGAAATTGAGGTTAGGCATGTGCTTGTGTAATTAAGCAAAGAATTATTCACTGACAGATAATAAAAAAAAATATTTTCAAATTTAAAAATGTGTCACACCCGTAATAATTAAAAACCTCTGGTTTGTTCACCCTTACATAGCTGTTCATGTTTTTGTGTATATTACATACTATGTGCTGAATGTAGGCACAGTGATTTTAGGCCTACATAATGGAAATATTTTTCACTTTCAGGATGAATTCCAGAGATTATGTAAGAAAATGGAGGCAAAAGCAGAGAGATGATCCAGAAAAGTTGAAGGTTTATTTAGAAAAAGAACGAGAACGTGATCGGAAGAGAAGAGAGAAGGCTAAAACATGACTAAAACATGACAAGAAGAAGCTGAAATTAAAACGTCTCAAGAATGCTGAACGACAGAGAAGATGCAGACAAAAGAAAAAAGAACAGATTAGTTGCCAAAAGAAAACATTGTCTTCACCCTTAGGATCATACAAATGTGTACAGACATGAGGCAAAACTGTAAGGAGAGTTCAAAAACCTTTGCCTGTTAGTCCAGCCAAAAAATCTGCAGTTTTCGCACCGTTATTGATCACAAATGATGTACAAGATGTTTCAAATATTCAGTCACAGAAAGATAATCACCAAAAAACGGGCTTGGAATGAGGTAAGTGAGGAATTAAAAGTAAGAGTGCAATAATTTTACATAATGGATTATGTAAGTCGTACAACAGCTGGCAGGAAGGATACCACTTCAGTTATTGAACCTTCTACAGGAAAGAGAGTGACAAAGCAAAAGTCTCACATGGTAATGACTGTGAAAGAAGCATTTAGTTTATTTAAGTCTGAAAATCAGATGCAAACATCCATATCTCAAAATTCTACGAGCTTCGCCCAAAACATGTTTTTTCTTCATCACAGCTTCCTCATAATGTGCCTGTGTGTTTGCAGATACCATGCAAACTTTAACTTTATGCTACAGGCAGTTAGCAATAAAATTAAAGATCTTCCTGCTACATCCAAAAATATATAAAGTAAAATGTGTTGTGACATAGGTAATGAAAACTGTACGATAGGATGCTGTACAACTTGTGAAGACAGTATATTCAATTCACTAAGTACGCGAGGCATTGACTCAACGAAAGAGGTTAGATGGAAACAGTGGACAGATGTAGATGGACGGCCAAGGCTGGTGGAAACAGAAGGATCAATTGAAGATCTATTGAATGAAGTGTAAAAGCAATTGGCATTATTTAAAATTCATTCATTTGTTAAGAATGTACAGGCTAAGTATTTTGAAGATAAGAAGCTCTCTCCAGCAAAAGATGAAGTAATTCTGCAGATAGATTTTGCAGAGAACTACTCAGCCACATATCAGGATGAAATTCAGTGAGTCCACTGGAGCCATAATCAGATCACCATTTTTACATGTTGCTCCTGGCTTGGTGATGGTGAAAAAAAGTGTTATGCTGAAATAAGTGATGACTTAAGTCATAACAAATACTCGGTTTGGACATTTAACACCATAATCTCTGATTTAAAAGAAAATCATCCAAATGTTAAGCACATCTGTTTTTTTTTTCAGACTGATGTGCTGGACAGTTTAAAAATAGGTACACCTTATCAGGATTGTGTTTCCTCAAAGATGATCATGATCTGGTTGGCGAATGGAATTTTTTTGCTACTTCCCATGGGAAGGGAGCTGTGGATGGTGTTGGAGCAGTGGTGACAAGAAATGTCTGCCAACAAGTAAAGAGTAGGAGAAACACAGTAATAACTGCACAAGAGTTCTATGAATGTTCATGGAAATCTGTCAAAGGCATCAATATTATCTTTGTATCAAGTGATCTGATTTCAGAATCCAGAAAATGGTTTGAACCTAGATGGGAAAATGTGCTTGCAATACAAAAGCTGCAATCTAAACATCATTTTAAATTTTTCAATGGGATTAGTGTCCTAGTGGGGCGTACATATTCATATGATATTTTGGATTGCCCAGACACCAAAAGAAAAGGAAAATTAAGATATTGTTTAGTACATATATTCTGATTCAGATGATTCAACAAGTTCTGAACAAGACACTGAAACTGTGTCACCACCTACCATACATAACCTCAAACACAGAAAGTATGTGTTGGTGAAATTTATGGGAGCTGGAAAAAAGAAAAATATACAATATCGTTATGTATGTGTTTGTCAAGGTAATGTTGAAGAGGATGGTGAAATCAAAGTCATGGCTCTTAAAATGTGTGCTAAAGGAAACGGTAAAGTGTTTAGGACGGATGACAATGATGTTTCTTATGTTAACTTTGATCAGGTAGTCACCATCCTTCCCGAACCAACCATGCAAATAATTGGAGACAGGTATTAATTTGTATTTTCGAGAAGAGTCTATGTTTAAGAGAAAATATAGAAAAATGTCAAGCATATAGTGGAAAGATTCAGCTACTTATGTTGTTTATATCTTGGTGTTTTAAGGGTGTTTTTGTGTTGAAAGTACTAAGTTACACTTGTAAGAAACTGTCATGCCCATAATGCTAGAAAATGTGTGAGACATTTCAGACATTTCTATTCTATTTTAAATTTGTATCCAATTTTTTAATAGTCCATAAGTACTTATTTATGTTAGCTTGTTACAACTGATGTACGCCATTGTTTTTCCAAAGTTTACAAAAATTATCATATTTTTATTGACAGATGATGTTTTTGAGGAAATGTAATAAAGTGTGTAGGTAAAGACCAATATTTTCTGTAAAGAGAAATTGCATATAGTATTAATATTTAGGTTTTATTTATGATAGTTCAGTTATGTATAACATAAAAGTGTACCTACCAAGTCACACCTGTAAGAAACAGTGTCACACCCGTAATAAAAGGAAAAAGTTAAACAAAAATTAAAAAATATAAAATTTTACTTTTTCAATTGTGCATAAGTACTTCCTTGTGTTTGCATGTTACAACTAATGTACTGACATGTTTTTTTATTCGTTAAAGTCACACAAATATTAAATTATATTTAGCAGGATGTAGAGTGAGGTAACATTTTTGTCACATCCGTAAGAGACTTTGAAGTATGATGTTGAAATTAAATAATTTGTCAATCCAGGTATAATTTTAGAGTAAGAAACATTTCATGATACTGTACCTAAATAAAATATGATAACAAAATTTTTCTTTTTACATAATATTTTAAGGATAGTTATTTTAAATGGTTCTTTCGAATGTCACACCCGTAAGCTTGGAATACCCCTATCACAAATGCATTCAAGTTCTGTGTGAGTGATGAGTGGATAATATACTTTTGTTAGCTGGTTTTCCACACCACTACAAGCCAATGATCATGAATCTTGAAAATTCTGGGACACCCATTACACAGGATTCCATTAAAGTGAAGCTTGCAAGTAGTCAAGAGTGAAGACTTAAATCAAAATGAAGTCAGCATTTTATACTAAGAGCCAATTTCAGAAGCCACTCAAGTGCTTTAAGTTTAATAAATCTAACCATTTTGCTACACATTGTTGGCAGAAATCAAACACAAATTCAGAGACAAGGTTTGAACCAAAACATTCTCCTGCAACCAATCAATGCTGTGATGAAAAAAAGGTGATTTTTAGTCACAAGTTCAAGTCCTTAACTAAACCAAAAAAAAAAAAAAGAGTTGTGTTTTTTGGATTCTTGTGCATCAGAACATGTAACAAAGGATGTCAGCAAGCTCCATGATGTGAAACCTAGTAACAATTCAATTTTAGCTGCTGATGGATCAGACTTAACTGCAGACGTGTGGATTTAAAGCTTTTTAATGGTAAAAAGACTTTAGAGGAAGAGGCCAAAGAAGATAGTTGAACATAGTCACGTAGTAACTTTCGACAAATGGGAAGTCATACTCGTGATGCTAAGACCGGTGAGTTACTTGCAACTGCCTATTTAAGAAATGAAAATTATTGCATGACTACCCTATAAATGATGGAATGTTATTACATAGAAAACAGACGTTTGCTGTGGCACCTAAGGCTAGGACATTTAAATAAGAAAGAAATATTGAAACTCATTAGAAGTTCTGAAGGTCTGGATGAGTACATCATAGTTGAAGACCCACATGAGCTGTACATTATGGTAAAGCCTTTACAATCACCATTCAAGCACAGAAATAGGCATTCAGAAAACATTCTAGATCTCATTCATACAGAGATCTGAAGTCCTACGGAAACCCTGTCTGTCGGTGGCTGTCGTTACTTCTTAGTTTTTATTACTGACTAATCTTGAATGACGTATATTTTCTGAAAGAAAAGTCTGAAAGCAACAGTCTTCAGAGAATTTAAAGCTACTGTTGAGAAGCAAACTGGCAGAGCAATCAAAACACTCTGGTCTGATAATGGTTGGGAGTATATGAATGGAGAGATGAAAAATTATCTTCGTTCCAAAGGTATCACCATCAGCTTACAGATTAATATACCTCAGAGCAAAATTTTGTGGCAGAAAGAGCCAACAGAATACTTGTGGAAAAGGCTTGAACAATGCTGTTCGATGACGGATTAAAAACGGATATCTGGGCATCAGCAGTGCCTATTTAACCAACAGGTCCCCTTCTTCTACCCTGGGAGGGATGACACCCTATCAAATCTGGCATGGTAGGAAACCACACTTGTCTCACCTAAGAGTTTTTGGTTGCACAGCTATGATGCATGTTCCAAAACCTTGTTGACAAAAGTGGGACCCAAAATCTAAAAAAAAAACTTATGTCGGGTACTGCTATTATGAAAGAATTTTCTTAATTAAAAAAATGATGTCGTTGATGATGTAAACTTACAGAAAGATGTAAAACCCCTAAAAACAAAATGGGTGCTGAATGTCAAACCTGGCTATGATGACAGAACAAAAAATTTTAAGGCTCGCCTTGTGATGAAAGGGTGTAGTCAGGTATATGGCTCTAACTACACCAAAACTTATTCACCTGATGTCAAATTTCCTTCCATTAGATTTGCTCTCCCAGCAAAAGAAGATTTCAAAATTGATCACATATGGATGTAACAGCAGCATACTTATATGGGGATCTCCACGAGGATATATATGTTATCCCACCAAAGAAATTGGCCCGTCTGAAGATGGTAAAGTGTGGAAATTAAAGGATGCTGTATATGGATTAAAGCAATCAGGAAGGAACTGGAATCAGAAGATAAATAAAGTGCTTTCAGAATTCAGCTTTATCCAGTAAAAAGCTGATCCCTGCAGTTACTATTTGAGGGATGGTGAAAACACAGTTATAACTGCTCTGTACGTTGATTATTTGCTATTTTTTGCAAACAACAGAGACTTTCAAGTCAAGCTGAAGAAAAAATCTCTCCAGAAGTGTTTTGAGGTGAAAGACCTAGTGGTTCAGTCAGTCATTGTCTAGGTATGACTGTCACCAGGAATCATGAAGAAGGTAAGATATAGATCTCACAGGAGGGCTACATCAGTGAGATTTTGGACAACTCTGTGGTTACCCCACTTGATCCTGGACTGGATTTAGATGCTGAAGGTGAACAAGATTCCTATGAAGAGTGTGTTCCATACCAAGAGGCCATTGGCAGCTAGCTATAAGTTTTTCGTATCAGTAGACCAAACATTTATTTTGCAACTAATATGTTAAGTAGGTTCAATAAGTGTCATAAAAGGATACTGGCTTGCTATTAAAAGATTAATAAAATATCTGAAGGTTACATTAAGTTATAAACTGGAGTTTTCCAAAAATTGTGAAAATAAATTGACTTTTTTTGTGATGCTGACTGGGGAAACAAAATTAACACATACTCTGTTACAAGTAATGTTTTCAAATTGTGTGGTGGATAAATATCTTGGTTTAGTGAAAAACTGAAAACTGTTGCATTGTCAGCATATGAAGCAGAATGGTTCTGGCATTCACCATCCAAGAATTGTTGTGGCTCAGACATTTGATGTATAAAATAGATCAACAAAGTATAAACAGATACTTTGCTATGTTTTGTAACAAAAGATGAGCAATCGATACTTTGCTATGTTTTGTGACAAAAGATGAGCAATCAGCTAGCAAAAAACCATGTTGCTAACTCAAGATTGAAGCATATTGACTTTATTAGAGAGCTTGTTGAGCCACAAAATGTCAAAATCATGCATAAACCCTCAGAGATGATAGCTGATGCTTTCACTAAGCCTTTACACAAAACCAAATATGAGGCATGTGTACAGTACATTGGTCTGACCAAGTGACTTCTATGTTATGTGATGATTATCTGAGTCTGAAAAAAAAATTTTTATTGCTGTGTGTATGAGTTTGCAACAATATAAATTTAAGGTATGGTGTTAGGAATGTAAATTTATATTTCTGTATCTAGGTGTGTTCAGCTAGCTGGTAGTGTTAGTGTACATGCATCTTTGGTTTTTCTGCAAAGAGATGATGTTGTTACACTCCAAAACCGCCGGACTAGCTCAGAAATTTTACGTTTTGGTCTTTGAAGGGTAACTCACAAGTTACACTTGCATATTCGAATGCTGAAAAAGTGAGGTTATGTTTCACTCAGAATATTAGTTATGGGCGATTGTTGAATTTCAATGATGTCACTCGTATACAAAATGTTTTTCGCTGATTATTTATTTAAACCTTACGAATTCACGAGACATTTGCCGCCATCTTGCGACATTTACAAGTTGAAACAGTATTTTCCTAACTCACAACGAATAAGCTTCATTACTTTGGATCACACATTGACTGGCCGAAAATTGAATATTAAAACAGTTCGAAGTTAAGTCACGCAGTTGCACTCAACTTTCGGTACAATGCCGAAGGACAATGTCCCCGGAAACAGTGACAAATTTTAGTAAGTCCTGTTTTGGGCAATTACCGACGACTGTACTCACTAAATTCTAATTGTGTCCAAAAAAACGAAAATAAGGTTGATTATAAACCGGTGACGCCCGGACCACAGCCGCGAAATTTACTCTTTAAATCTTCATAATTAAGTTTTGAGCCACCTACTCAACAAACCACCTCAGTCGCTGTTTAGTAGATGACTAAAGAACTAGAGCTGTAGCAAACCGTGTGTATTCGGTACTGAGTAACGGGTTCGCCGTCTATATACGAGTAACGAAACGTTACACACGGCTGCATTTCGTTACTCGCATTTTTCGTATGTTTCACGCATGCGCGCGCATATTCAATGAATTTACGTTACAAAGAACGATGTTTGTTTATTAAGTAAAGTATAATTTTGAAACAAGTTTTTTTACTGTTTATTAAAGGTATTGTGTGTGTAGACAAAGTTTGAGATTGGAACAGAAACAACGTAAGAAAGTATTTTTTACAAATTAGAAATATGTATGATTTTGTTTTTTATTATCGCGAATTTTCACGATTTTTTTTATCTTAAAAGAGATAATATAATAAAGCCGCTCTAATGAGATTAAATTGTTTCTTGGTTTAACAAAAACTTTTAATGATCAAATATCGTTAATTGTATATATTCTATTTATTATTATTTACGCGACGTCATAATGTAAGCGTACGCAATACAACTCAATTCGTTGCCGCAACATAACATAGCATGTTATGCGGTATCAGAAGTAACTGTTATGGGAAAGTCGGAGTACAAATCAGACAAGTAACTTTCACCAAGACTGCATTCAATGCATCATCACTTCGTCCAAGGTAATACACAAATCAGTACCACCAACTGAGCATTAAACATAAAGACAAATTCCCATACACGTCAAAATTGACTAATACCAACAGTAACGAGTAACGTAACGATACGATAGTAACGAGTACTAATTGTTATAGTAACGAATACATACGGGTACGCTTTTTTTTAGTTACTTTTACACCTCTATAAAGAACCAAAACGACACAATGGTCTCAGGAGAGATCAAGGATTGCACCATGACGTAACTTTCGGCCAATCACAGCACAGTATCAAACACTCCCTCCAACACCAGCCAATCACAGAACAAATTACAATACATGAAAAAACCCTGTACACACATAACCCGGGGCTTCCCTTGATCTGTCTCTTTTCAACTTCACATCAAAATCGGGGACTCCCAGAATATTTTCTCACGCTAGTTGCTCTGATGCATCATTATCGTTTTATCGCCTCGGCGTCACTGTGTCGATGCACGCCTTTCTTTCTCACTCTAACTGCCACGCAACTGGCTCACATGATTTCATCATCCCACGGACAAAATTACAAAAGAAAAATACGTTACAGTACATTTGCGCATATGAACAAAATATTTAAAGCTTAAAAAAAACATTTTAAAACACATAAAAACGTAATTATTTAGTTAGAATTCAGTAAATTTACAGTTACATGGCTGTTTCATAATAAAGCAAATAGGCTTAAACAATACACAAATATTAGAAACGGTAATTAATTGAGAGAGTACATTAATAAAACATAAGCAAACATAAGTATTAACCTGGAAAACAATTATAAACGGTAAAATATTATCATCAAAGTTATTTGAAAAGATTCATTGTAAGTTTCAATGATTTATCACATGTACCACAGTTAGGTTATGCCTAAAATTATTTAAACGACTTACATACTGTATTACTGTTAAAACATATTATTCATAAAAACTTCAAGAAAAATTGGGGAAGGCACTGTCCTGCAATGCTACAATGTCTGTGTACTATCATAAAGTAAACTGTAATATTGTTAATGGGTCATTCCGAAATCTAGGGACAAATTAGGTAAACAATGCTTTACTATTTTTGTATTGATTATTTTAATTTGCATTTCATTGTTTTAGTAAAAAGGACTCTGGATGAAGATGAATACTTCACTTAATAGTTAAAATAAAAATAAATTTTTAACTAAACAAATCATTTATGGCTGAAATGTCACCTCCATGGCCTGTCACTACCCCTAAGTATCTAGAATATGAGAATAATAACAGGGGGGGGGGGGGGGGGGGGTGGTTAAAAGATGAGAAAAATGTATATATTATTTACATAATTATAGCTTCTAATGTGAAAATACGTTTCTGGTGCTTTGATAATTGAAAGGGATCTTGTAAATCAAATTGGCAACCCCACACTTTCCTCAACAAAAGCAGTTTGGCATCTGTCGGTTCAGGATGGAAATATTACCTGATATGACCAAAATTATTATTATTATTAGAAAATCAGTTTCAATTAATGCAAAATGTGATAAAATATAATACTAAAAAAGTATAATATTATAAAATAATTGAGTA